>NC_045744.1:3410721-3427925 GCF_008692095.1 Etheostoma spectabile
GATCCATGAAATAACTGGCCTTTAAAAAAAAAATGTGCCTGATTCTATGGGAATTTAACACAGGGGGGTGCTTATTATGCACCCTGTATTTTAACATAGGGGGGTGCTTATTATGCACCCTGTATTTTAACATAGGGGGGTGCTTATTATGCACCCTGTATTTTAACATAGGGGGGTGCTTATTATGCACCCTGTATTTTAAGGAAGAACATTTATTTATTTACAATGCATTATTCATTCACAAAGAAAATTGGTGTCCTGAAAGATTGAATTTTTTTCTATTATTTTAATTAAGGCATCATTTTTTAATTCCTTTTTTTAGTCAACTTTAGCCTGGTTTCATACATTTATGAGCACCACTGTATAATGATCGGGTAATGACCACATGAATCGCCCTCAGTCATGTATCATCCATCAATGGTAGCTTCATGATACACGCAATCCATAATAATGAGGAAAAATCTAAATGCATGGCAAAAATAACATATTGTCAATATTTAAGAGAAGCCTCAAAATTTCATGAGTCATGTTTTTACAGGAGCTCATGTCTCATTAAGAGGCCCCTGGCTCCCCTGTAGTTGGCTGCTTATGCATATAGTCATCGAGTAATCTAAATAAAACAAAATGCAGTAGCAGCATGTCTGAATTTTTCCAACTTTAATACACAACTACAGCCATATGAATGACAATTATAGCAACTGTGTTCTCTACAACTGAATATGATCACGTATCTGCAGCTTGGCAGGTCTCAACATGCAGTGAGAATTCACACCTCATTGTGTCTCAGCCTCCAGTAATAGACTCACATGGGTGAATCTGTCACAAATGAATGATGTAGCTGTTTCCAGAGACACAATGTGACTTGTGTTGAACAGTCTTTAACTGAGTCATCACTACTTGACCATGTGTTTAAGAATGATTAGGAAAACCATGATGTTCCCAAACAGGGAATACTATCCCTGGTCGAATGTCAAAATTAATTTGTCCTCTCATCTCTTGCAGTTACGAGTTCATGAGGAAGAACCTCATATTCTATCGAACTGAAATCCACAGGCTCACTGGCAAGGTGAGACCCATCATTGCAGCGATCTCGATGCACGCAGATGGTGCTGGTATCCAACTGGGTCGTACTAGCGGGGATTTAGGTGTGAAGTGTATTTGTGCCACGCGTGACTCACTGAAATGCACAGGATCAGCAATAACAGAAGATAGACGAGGATAGGAAAATTCACTAGTTGAGGTTTTATTCAACAAAGTTTTGCTGTTGAGATTCAGGCCCCTCCGTCAAACAAAAGAGAAACGTGGAATTTCAATTTTGGTGCTCAAAGCACATATTAAGTAGTTAACCCTCATGTTGTCCTCGGGTCAAATTGACCCGTTTTCCTATATCAGTAAGGAAAAAAGGAAGGAAAGGGAAGGAAAAAGCAAGGAAAGATGGAAAGAAACGAGGAAAAAATGACAAGGGAAGGAAGGTAAAAGTAAGGATTGAAGGAAGGAAGCGAGGAAAGAAGGAAGGAAGGTATAAAGTAAGGAAGGAAGGGACAAAGTTAGAAAGGGAAGAAACAAAGGTAAAAAGTGGAAGATAAAAGAAATAAATGAAGGAAGGAAAGGTAAACAACCAAGCAAAGAGTATGAAGCTGTTGCTTAACCCTCATGTTGTTCTTGGATCAAATTTGACTCGTTTCCAGTAAATAAATAAATAAATTTGGGCACAAAAAATGGGCTGTCGAAATAACCGCTGAAAATGTCAATGATAAAAATATAAAAAAAATTACCCACAACATTGAAAAAGTGACAAAAATGTCGGAAAAAAACATTTATTTATTTATTTATCTTTTTTTCATGGTTGAAGGGAAGACAACACAAGGGTTAAGAAAAACTTAAAAGCAAAATGTCTTTTCAGAAAAGGGTTAAAAAATAGTTCCCAGTGAAAACTGTTCATAGCGAAGTCTGTAAAGAAATATGGTTCGTCAAATGTCATTTTGGGATGCTGTAAGAGCCGCTAATTAAATTCCACTCACCTACACTGTATTTTGGTGGAGGCAGAAGTCTTGAATTTCTAACGGATTCATTTAAAGGTTGATTTTTGCTTTGCCTTGACGTTATTCATCTTCTCCTTTCTCCACAGGACCCCTTGGAGCAGTACGGGATATCAGATGAAACTCGCTTCCAGGTCAACAATGGCCTGCGACTCATGCCCAGTGATACCTCCTCCCTGTAGAGCAGCTACCTGTGTCCACATGTACTTTATTTTCATTTCAGTCTGCCCTGCATTACCCTAAACACACCAGCTCTTTAGATATTTACTGCTCTAAATGTATTTAGTGTCGCAGGGGCATTCACACCCATTTTTTACCCTCACTTTCTTCTTCAGCGATAAAGGCAGTAATGTTTCCTTTTACTCACACCTCCTCAAACCATATCTCAAAACACTGACAAGTCCGATCTCCCCCGCCACAGCCTGAACGTACCGCCCCCGTTCTAAATAAATGGGACGGCCGACGCAGGCAGACTGAACGTGGCTTTATAGCGGGATATCTAAGGCTACACAAAGTAATGGAGTGATTTCAATCATCACAGGTTACAAGGGGCTGTGGAAAAGTGGGCAGGCTTCATTTTGGTTTAGGGGATATGACATGCCATTTTCCAACTCTGTCTTGGTTAATTGGTTGTCTGTATAAATGTGTTTTTATACTATGTTTTTCTACTGGACTTTTAGACCATGTGATTTTCAGAGCGTCAGATGATGTACTTGCAGATGCTGTAGAGCTGTGACTTTCTTTCAGGACATATGAATACTGATAACTGAGTAAATGTATACTGCTTGAAGAAGCTTATGATTATTAAATACGGTGCTCAATTTAGAACATATTTGGCAGTATTTACTGTCCCAATTTAAACTGCATGGGCCCTTTGATTTGCTGAGCTGAGCCACCCTTTTCACTCCATTTTTGGATTTTTAAGCTATCCCATTATGTATTCATCATCTAGCCCATTTAGACTATTTAGTTTTAAAAACTATATTTTTGCACAAGCTACTTTACTGGGTGTCGAGGTGTTTCTTTTCTAATTTCACTCATCCACTTGAAGCTACTGTACCTTTTCTGTGGCACTTTGAATCAGATTTATTTTTATAAGCTGTTGGACCCATTGGACCAGGCTCTTGCGTTTGACTGAGCAGACTTGCAGCTAATGCTTTGTTGAAACATCGCTCTCAATCCGATTTCACTATCCTGCTACTCGTAGAGTAAAGTCTGGCGATTTGAGACAGTATTCTGCACATTGGTGTGATATTGATATCAGCAAGCAGGAGTCTAACCACTGACAGGATCATAATAATAATGTAATGTATATATTTCAATCCTTTGCACATGGAAGCTGTTCATTCTGTTTTTACTTCATGTTAGATTATATTTGTTTCACTTTCCCCCCATTTTTAGTAATAAAGTCATTTGAAAGACACTGTAAATGGATGCAGTGTGTCTTCTGTTAATTAGAATACATTTGTCAACACCAGAACGATAATTATTGTGTGTATTTATTTAGTTTGTCTAACAAGTGTTGACCTGCTGGCAGGGGCGTAGAACAAAATTCTTAGCACTGTATAAAGGCATTTTCTAGGGGCCCCACATTCACAGCTATTCATCCTAGCATCTTTTTGGGCCCTTCTCACAGGCCCTTACACTAACATGGTTATTTTGACAAACGGAGACATTTTCCTTCGTTAGTGTCCTTCGTTTACATGCAAACAGAATTTGCCTCTGAAAAAAAAAAAACTCCGGCCAGAGTGGAGATTTTGGAAATCTTCGTTTCCATGTAAATTGAGACAAACCGAGGTTTAGGCAGCCTAGGAAGAGAAGAGAGAGGAAGAGATTCGTTGCTATTTTGAAGATTCTGATTGGCTGGCGTGGGCTTGAGCTTCTCGTTACACTGCCACCTACAGGGTTGGCGTGGTCTTGACGGCGCATGTACGCGGGTACGTGCAACCGAACGCTTTTCTGAAAACTGACAGCTGTGCGCCATGTTTATTTTTGAAAACGGAGTAGTTGAAATGTCTGTTTATGAATCTCGCCTGCCACGTGTGAACGTAGCCACGTCTGACACCCCTGCCGACTGGCAATACTGTGATTAGTGATGGCCAATGGGGTGGGGGGGAATTGATACAGCATAGTATCGCGATATTTTCAGTGGTAATACTTTATTGATACACAGGTGCCAAGTATGGATCTTTTATTGTATATGTGTCGATCAGTTTGTCCCATTTTGCAGCATTAACACTGAAGTGATGTGAACAAACAGATGTTGACAAAGTCTTCTATTGAGGACATAATTTGAAATTGGGAAAATTAAAAGTTACAAGAAGGTTACAAATTGCAGAATATTGCTATATGTTTAAAATAGCAATATCGTATCGTGATGATATCGTATTGGGAGGCGTCTGCTGATGACCACCCCTAATGGCCAAATGAAGCTTCGCGAACCACTGACTGTATTTTCTGAGCTCACTAGATGGCGCTCTCTGTTCAAAGAAAAAGGTTAAAGGAATGGCAATTCAGTGTGTTTTCAGCACACACACACACACACACACGCACACGTTGAAGATGTGTTGCTTTTGATTCTCGGCGTGTTGCCACAGCCAGAAGGCAAGTTTCTAATGAACCTGGAGGGAGCAAAAAAAACGCTGGATAAACTGTTCATCTGTTAACAAGGCAGGTTCATTTATTCAGGACACCCCCCACCCCCGTCTGTCACTAGCCCCGTCTTCGACCAGTCAGTAGTCTGCAGGTTTTCACGTCACCTTTTGGTATCGCCTCAGCTCGCTTGGAACCTCGACTGAGGTGGTAGGCAAGGCAAGGCAAGGCAAGGCAAGGCGGCTTTATCTGTAGAGCACATTTCAGCAACAAGGCAATTCAAAGTGCTTTACACAAAATCAGTTAAGCAGATAAAACACAGGTACAAACAGTTAAAAATCATGAGCATTAAAAACCGGTAAAACACATGAATAGACAGTTAAAAAATAGACACATAAAACACAAGAATAAAAGTTACAGTGCAGCATAAGAAATCTAAAGAAATGATTAGTCATTTAAAGAAAGACAGCATCAAAAAGAAAGGTCTTCAGCCTTGATTTAAAAGAACTGAGAGTAGCAGCGGATCTGCAGGTTTCTGGGAGTTTATTCCAGATATGAGGAGCATAGAAACTGAACGCTGCTTCACCCTGTTTAGTTCTGACTCTGGGGACAGAAAGTAGACCTGTCCCAGATGACCTGAGAGGTCTGGGTGGTTCATAGTGCAGTAGCAGATCAGAAATGTATTTTGGACCTAAACCGTTTAGTGATTATGATTTATAAACTAGCAAAAGTACTTTGTACTACAAAAAAGTACCTGTTAGCAGGTACCAGGGAAAAACAAAATAGGCGAGAGTCGAGGAGGTACCGTGCAGTGGAAAAACTTCACTAGTGAGCTCAGAAAATGGACAGACAGTGGTCCATTTGACCATCACTAGCTGTGACATGTGTCCATTGAATAGATTAAATATGACAGTCATCCTCAATAATCATGAAAACTGAGACTTTATCACTCATTTGTGCCAGTTCAGGTGATCCTTTGACGAATCAATTATCAAGATGTGCATACATAGACCGTTAATATTAAATAATATCAATAATATACAGTCAATGTGTGCATGCCTGATTGAAACAAATGTCATTAGTAGGCTAACACTCGAAAATTAATAAAAACAAGTAAACAAATTACATTTGAAATATATTCATATCTTTTATATGAGGTGACTGGAAGAAAAAAAAGCTATGTTTGATTCGTTAAATGCTTTTTTGTTTGACTTAAATTATCTTCATAATGCTGACCGGAGGGCTGAAGATGTAGCGTTAGGACGGCAGTCTGCTAAATAACTGACACGTTTCTTTAACGGTTTCCTTAGCAACGCAAAATGTGTGATTCAAAAAACAGTGACGTCACATGCCTTCCCGTGATGCCTAGCGAACCCAAAATTGAACGTTCGGCAAAAGAAAACAATTGTATTTCGCCTGCTCTGTTTTAAAGAGTCAAACGCATAAAACAAGATATTTCAACTGGAATTGAAACCACTAAGAAAAACAAGTCAACGGCGCGTGATAAGGAGAGCGTATCCGGGAGGGGTAGGTGTTAATACAGGAGTAGGTTGGGAACAAACAATGTTGCTAATTCATTAGCCGGACGGCTAGCGTATATTACGTTAGGTCAGCCAGCTGAGCTAGCGTTAGCATTAGCCTCGCTCTGTATGCTGGATTATATAATGATTTGGGTTTTTGTACTGTACTTTTAGCGTCACGATTACAGATCAGCGATAGCCACTACAACTGTATTATAGTCTAATGGAACCAGCAAGCAAATACCTGCAGTTAAGATGGTTTATACAGGAAACTAGCTTTGTGTTCTCACAAAGATAATCACCGTTAACATTAAGTGTCGTTAGCAGCAGACTGAGCCCACCCGCAGCTGTTCACACACAAGTAATGTCATTGGCGAACAGATGTTCCCCTAGTTAGCTAGTTTTGGTGGGATTTACATGAATGTACTAGAGTTTAAGACTAGATTGGTTTGTCTTTGTAATGGAATGGATGGATTTCTTATGCCATGCCATTGTCTATAGGAATCCTTTCTGAAGGTGACTGTTGTTTTGGCTTTTTATTATTACCCAGTTAAATGTAATGTCAAGTGAATTACTCTAACTTTCTTTACCGGATACCAAATCTAATAATGTCACATGGTACAGTGGTAGAGCGGTTGCCTGCCAATTGGAAGGTTGGTGGTTCAATCCCTGGCCCATGTCCAAGTGTCCTTGGGCAAGACACTGAACCCCGAGTTGCCATAAATGTGTGTGAGCAGGTGGCACCTTGTACAAGAACCTCGGCCACAGTGTATGAATGTGTGTAAATGGTTCCTGTACTACGTAAAAGCGCTTTGAGTAGTTGTTAAGACTAGAAAAGTGCGATATAATCCCTGGTACCAGTCATTTACATTTTCTGCTACTTTTTGTGTGGATCACTCAGTTATTTAGCCATGCCAAAGCATATAACATAAATGCCACACTGTAATATTGCTCAAACACTTGGTCTATTAATCAGTTATTCAATCTGCAGAAAACTCTTAATACAAATGTTGATGATCAATTCAATTCATTCGAGGTTTGTCATGATACAATACTAGATTACACAATTAAGTGTTTTTGTCATTCATTTATTGAAGAAAAAAAAAGTACATCAAGATGGATTAAAAAAAAATATTTTCCCTGAACAGTAACCGTGACATTATATCTTCTGTCACGTATGCTTTAAATAGGCTTAGCTGTCAGTGTCAAAAGGACTGACCAGAAGTCAGCAAGTCATAGCTATGACAGTACCGGTGTCGGTTCATTGACCTGTCATCTGAGACGTGCATTCAGGAAACTGTTATATGATGTTACAAATGTGTTGATGATCAGTCTTAATCTGTTTTCAGGCATCATGGATCAGGACTATGAGTGCAGGCTGCTCAGACAGATCAACATTCAAAATGAGAATGCAAGCCCCGTAGTAAGTAAATAATACACACACTTGAATATTAAGGAGCTTTGTTTTCTTTGGAACAAATAGTTCCTAAAAAAAAAAAAGAGCAGACATTGCCTCATCTATCCCAGGCTGGTATCACTGGTGTGTTTAGGTCCGCTATCTCTACGATAGCATGATGATAAACCCTCCCAAAGAGGATTATTAACTAACAAAGGACTCAAGATAGCCAGCGATGGTGTTATGTGTTGGAAGAATAAACGGTTTAACAGGCCAGTCTCTTCCTTTTGACGATGTCGCTCGTGTTGAGTGAAAACAAGACCTCCCCGGCCAAATGACTGTGTTTTGTGAATGATGCCTCCTGTTGCTACCACCTCAGACAAAAGTACCATCTGCCACATAAATGATCTTATTGCTTTGTTACCAAGTTTCCACATCACTGTAAAAGGCCTGTTTGTCTTTGGCCACCAGTCAGAAAAGGCTCTCTCCTCTCCCCACTTGTGTAGAAAGCGTTAGGAGCGGTGCGAGCTCTGACACCCACCAGCTCCCCCCTGTCCTCCCCTAGCAAGCATGGCGATCGCTTCATTCCCTCCCGGGCTGGAGCCAACTGGAGTGTCAACTTCCACCGCATCAATGTGAGTCCGCTGCAACACACCCAGGACTCCACTGCTTTCTCAAGATCTTAGTGTTGATAATAGCAGGAGGGAAAAACCCAAACCGTGCCATTCTCCTTTTGCTTGCTTATAATTACCTTCCATGAATGTTTATGTATTCCACTTTCTGATGTAGGAAATTGAAAAGTCGCACAATCAAAACAGAAAAACCAAAGATGGCACAACAGACAGCAACAAAGGTAATCAATCCACCTTTATGTCCTGAGACTAGGCATGGGACAGGTTAATAGAATAATAGATCATGATACAGTGTTTTGCCAGTTATTATTGGTACACTTGCACCAATATGGATTATTGTACTTTGCTTCTGAAGCACAGGTGCATCCTTCCTTTGAATACAGTTGAATATTTTTATGACATGTATGTTGCTGTGTGTTACAAAGACTCTGACCAAAGGTGCTTTATAATGCAGGACTTAATTACGGTACGTGGTGGATTTTTGTTGTAGAAATGATTTTCCGCTATTTTTCAGCTTGTATTTTTCTCTTCTGTTTCATTGCTGTGATGTATAGAAACGACAGTAGCATTCATATTTATTATACATTACTTTTTTGGTCCATACAATGTCAGTAAATTTCAAAACGATATCTCAAGTTCCCAGAGAACAAGTTGATGTCTTCAAATGTGTGTTTTGTACAGGTAACAGTCCGTAGATATTCAAATTACTCATAGAACAATAAGAAATCTAGAAAATATTCACATTTGAGAAGCTGCAACCTTTGAATATTTTGCTTGAATGACTAATTGATTATCAAAATTGCAGATTAATTTTCAGTTCTAGAGATGGCTGCCTTTCTGTATATTGTGTAATGCAGAATAACCCTGATTATGAAAATGATCATGATAGGAATGTAACCCTGAATTATTAAATGGCTCTCTGCCCCCCCAAAAAAGAAAACAAATAGAAGTATAAAAAATGGTGTGACTCTGATGCCTTTTTCAGATTATTTCTGCAGGTGTCTCTGTCTGCTCCAGTCTCCCTGATCTTTAGAGATGTGAGAGAGAGCTCAAGTTGCAGAGGGAGCACAGTGTTTGAACTTCATCATTCCGACAGCCTGGTCTGATTTCCCCTCTGTCTGTCCTCTGCCTTCAGCCGATGGTCTGGCTTACTCAGCCCTGCTGAAGAACGAGCTGCTAGGAGCCGGCATTGAGAAAGTCCAGGACCCCCAGTCAGAGGACCGCCGTCTGCAGCCATCCACTCCCGCCAAGAGAAGCCTTTTTAGTGTAAAAATAGTTAACGTGTCTTTCAATGCATTGGTTTCACAGGGCGTGTTTCCTGCATTAATAATCATTTCTTTATGTTTTGTAGTATTCTGTAAGTGCCAAGAGGGCTCTGCCGGAAGAGGATGGAAACACAGTCTCTCCATATTCTCTGTCTCCTGTCAGTAGCAACAGGTAGTATGTTTTCCTTGTCATTCCTCAAATGTCTAGTCCTCCATTTTGGAGAAGTATGGTCCTTAACTAAACTGAGTTGTCCATTGCAGCCAGAAACTGCTGCGGTCGCCAAGGAAACCTACCCGCAAAATATCCAAAATTCCTTTCAAAGTCCTGGATGCGCCCGAGCTTCAGGACGACTTCTACCTCAACCTAGTGGACTGGTCCTCTCTGAACGTGCTCAGTGTTGGACTGGGTACCTGTGTGTACCTGTGGAGTGCCTGCACCAGCCAGGTGTGTGTGGGATCGCTTAACACCGCGTATTGCACATGTTAACTAAAAGAGTCTAGTTGGACTGCCTCTTGGACGTCATGTTAATCTGCGTTTTTGTTCCTCCCTATCTATTTAGGTGACACGCCTATGTGACCTTTCTGTAGAGGGCGATTCTGTAACATCAGTGGGCTGGTCCGAGAGGGTGAGTTGTCAGTTGTCAGACAGATTGTTGTCAGGGTTACAGACAAATATATTCTTACATCCAACATCTCAAATATGATTGTAGTAGAGCCTGCACACCAAAACTCTATTCACTTTACTGATCAAGCCGAAAGTTAATGACAAAATTACTCCAAGTCCTGCAGTGGCCCGGGTTCGAATCTGACCTGCAGCCCTTTGCAGCGTGTCATCCTCCACCTCTCTCCCCCTTTCATGTCTATCCACTGTCACTTTAACAAAGGGAAAAGCCCATCATTACAGACGCTTATTCTGAGTGTGTTGTCTACTTTTAGGGTAACCTGGTGGCGGTGGGGACTCATAAAGGCTATGTACAAATCTGGGATGCAGCAGCAGGGAAGAAGCTCTCCGTACTAGAAGGACACACAGCCAGAGTGGGTGAGTGGACTGGCCGGAGAGATGGAGGCGGAGACAACCGCAGGAGTAAAATATTACAAGCGTTGATTCATTTTCACACAGTTGTTTAGCAACATATCTCATTCCCGGTCGGTGACTCCTCTTCCCCTTCCGATTTCATTCCTCGCTGCCAGGTGCGTTGGCATGGAATGCGGACCAGCTGTCGTCTGGGAGCCGCGATCGCGTGATCCTGCAGAGGGACATCCGTGCCCCGCCTCTCCAGTCAGAGCGCCGTCTCCAGGGACACAGACAGGAAGTCTGCGGGCTCAAGTGGAGCACAGACCACCAGCTGCTAGCCTCGGGTGGAAATGACAACAAGGTATGCAGACGGAGAACCTCACCTGTCTGTGAGCTACACATCAGTATCAGGACCACTTTTTTTATTCATAAAACATCCCGTTTCTCTACCTCCTCTCCCCTCGTTTCAACCCGCTGTCTGTAGTTGCTGGTGTGGAACCACTCGAGTGTCCTCCCGGTGCAGCAGTACACAGAGCACTTGGCTGCAGTGAAGGCCATCGCCTGGTCTCCCCACCAGCACGGCCTGCTGGCCTCCGGAGGCGGCACCGCCGACCGGTGCATCCGCTTCTGGAACACCCTGACCGGCCAACCCTTACAGTGCACAGACACCGGCTCCCAGGTCTGCAACCTGGCCTGGTCCAAGCACACTAATGAACTGGTGAGTCACCGGAAGTTTTGCATACAGCATGTTATATGTTACGTTTTCATAGAAACGTTGCTACCGTATTGGTCCAAATATAAAAGTGGGGTCATCTTATGATCGGGGTCTAGACTTTCAGCTGTTCAAGTTGTAGAACGTAAGAGACGTCACCTGTTTCAACAGCCAGTTTTGAAGTCAGAAAGACTTAGACTTAGCTTTATTAATCCCTTTGGGATGACTCCCGCAAGGAAATTAAAGATAGAAACTTGATAAAGAAAATGATCCATAATCCATTTTATGTTAATGTTACAAACTGGTTGAGAGTTTTAGACAGAGCCTCAACAAACGAGATTTGCACACTACAGTATTTGCACACTGTAGGAACTGAACTAAATCAAGGGGACTCCTGGATGTGTTGGTGACTCTCTTGCTACCAAACGAGATGCATCATAAATCAGAAAACTGTTTATCCTGCTTCCAATCTTTGAGCTAAGTTAAATGCATCTCGCGGTAATATAAGCAGAGTTATGGCATTTTTAAGGATTTTATTTGACAGAATGCAGACAGTATATTTCCCAAACCAACAATGTTCTTTGTCTGAGGTGAATGTGTGTTTATTTACTGCAGGTCAGCACACATGGCTATTCCCAGAACCAGATCCTGGTGTGGAAGTATCCCTCTCTTACCCAAGTGGCCAAACTTACTGGACATTCCTACAGAGTACTCTACCTGGTCAGTGTGTACTTAAATCTGTCTGTTTGTCCCAAAAGTGACATACTAGGTGCCAAAAACATTGCTGGAAGACAAAATCTAATAAACAAGATATGTGCACTTGCTGAAACCTGTAATACAAATTGAGAAATGTGCCGAGGAAGTATTATAATTCTCCTTTTGTTTATCTCTGCAAATCAAGGAAATAGAGTTAACCCTGACAACAAAATGTCGGGATGTTTGTCCGCAAGTGAAATTAGGAAGCGTCCCACACAGGAAGGGAACAAAAACTAAAAGAAATACCCCTGATTACTTTGACGTGATGCTGTTATGCTGCTGTATATTCAGTGTATAATAACGAGTTCATGTGCAGGCCATGTCCCCCGACGGAGAAGCCATCGTGACCGGAGCTGGAGATGAAACGCTTCGGTTCTGGAACGTCTTTAGCAAGATGAGATCCACTAAGGTATCTTTTTCTTTTGTCCCCTCCTATGTCTCACCGTTGGGCTTCCCAGTGGTCTTTGTCTTACCTTTTTCTTCCGCCTCCCTCCCTCTTCCAGGAATCGGTGTCAGTGCTGAACCTCTTCACCAGGATCCGGTAGTAATCAAGCCTCTGTACTCTGACGGAATAAAGCCAGGAAGGGAATTCATCTTTGCATGTATCAAGCTGTAAACGAGCCCGTTCTTTGAGTTTTCACCTCAGTGGTCTACAGAGGGCCCCCCCCCCCCCCCCCCCTACCTCGATTGCCCTTAGTTGTTTAGCCAAGTTGTAGCTGGAGGTGGGAGAGAGCTGGAGAGTGTCGAGGGCAGAGGACACACACATGTACAGTATTCCACTTCCTCCTGAATGATGGAGCCACGGCCCCTCCATCAGACCAGTGGTCTCGGATGAGGGGGAGAACGGGGGGGGGGGGGGGTCGCTTCTCTCCCCATGTGATTATGTTTCGTTTACAGACTGACGTGCTTACCTGCCAAAATTTGAGTTTGTCCTTTTGATTGTCTTATTTATTTTATTTAGGTTCCTTTTTTTGTTTTAAAAACAAAATCATTTTTAACATATATTCCTACTAGTGTGTTTGCTGCAAATGCTGGTGGAATTTTCCCTTTTTTTATGTGTGGTAACTGCAGTTTCTGGTCTCATCTGTGGAGTGCGTTCAGGTTTGCAGAGAAATCCAAGCTCGTCTCTTTGTATTTTATCGAGATTATAATGTTTCAATTGACACCGATAACCGATTACATAATTCTATGCCATTTCAAGAACTGTTAATGGTTAACAAGGATTGGAATGGACCTGCTCTCCTGTTTTTTAAAATCTTGCATTAAGTTAATTTTAGTCTAATGACATTAAGCAGTATTGGCTCATTGTTTCATAATCTCCTCTCTTACAGCACATCTAGCACTGTAGAACGGTTGCTTCCAAAGGTTTTCACATGGGAACAAGATTTGACGTGACTTGTGTTGATGCTTTTCACTCATCTTGTTTTCCTACTTTCCGAAATGGAAGATCAGGCAAGGACAAGTGAACCCACTTTGGCTTATCAGTGTGGTTTGTTACGGCAACGTGGGGTTAAACGAGAGGGAAAGGCTGCTCTGTGCTAAGATATTCAAGCTCAGGGCACTTTGTCTTTTGCTACTTCAGACCATTTCTGTGTTGAGCAGTCATTCAGTTACACACCGTTTTTATCTGGAAAAAAAGGATTTCATATCACCCCTTTTTTCCTCCCAGTTTTGATCATTTTCCCCGTTTGAATGGTTGAGTCAACTAGCGTGCCACATGTGGACGAATTCTATTTATTTGTGTCGTGAGGAAAAGTTCTTATACAGAAATGGCTTCTTTCCTGTTATCTGAGGGAGGTTGACGAGCAGTTTCACTGCCAGACCTTATTTCTTTTAATGCCACTTCAAAATCAAGACAATGCTGCCAACTTGAATTATAAAAAAAGAATGTTAAAAAAGACAAATATTTCTGTACTGAGAGATAATCGATAATAAATGAACATATTGTGTACCTTACGTCGTCGGTGTTTTACTGTCCCATGACTTAAAATGAGTCTGCTACTGTGTAAAAGGCGTGAAATCATCGTAATATGATGCTTGCTAGTTCAGGCAAGATCAGATCAATTCATTGATCTATACATATCTATGTGTAGGCAAAGCCAGATATGGCTTATGACAGATTCATGGAGCTCCCAAACACCTGAATGACCTGGTATTTCTTTACCATGGACATGGGCATTGTAGTTTTTCTTATGTCAGTTTGGTTTTGTAACTATTTTCTAAAGAACTGAATGTGTACAGGCAGAAAGATATGGTGCCCAGCTGCTTATTTTTTTTTTTTTTAATTTTTTTTTAAAAGGTAAATACACATTTGTGACCTGTTTTTAATTTACATCTTCAGAAGGAGAAGAGTGCCACAGGGTAGGAATAAGAAAAGGAATACAAAATAATCAGAATATTGCCTGTACTAGACCTTTTTAAAGGAACAGTGTGTACAATTTATGGGGATCTATTGACACGATTGGTGTAAAATATTCATAATAGTGTTCATATAAGTATATAATCACCTGAAACTAAGAGTTGTTTTCATTAGCTTAGAATGAGTCCTTCATATAGGGAGCAGTCTTTTTCCTCAGAGTCCGCCATGTTATAGTTGCCTAGAACGAAGAGAGAGGCTTTAACGTTTTTACGTTACCTGAAGGCAACGCTAGGTTTGGAGACCACGTTTGAAAAGGTTGCAGTCTACACACACACACACAGGTTCTTTATCTTCTGGATTTCAAAAGATTCCAAAATAAGTTCAACTGAATTAATAATGAACAATTCCTTTAATTGGTCACCTGTCAGAAGATGTGGCTTCCTGTGTTGTCCAAATTCAAAGTTAACACCAGAGGGAGCCATGCTATGTGCAGCGCCAGAGTCAGTGCTACACTGTTGCTACCACATACACACAATCGACCTTAACTATGTTACCTCAAAGGTGAGAATCCATCCAATCCATCAATTCATCCAAAAGAACTAGATCGCGGGTACAAGCAGTCAACATGGGTTGTTGGTGTCTCGCTTAGAGATGAGTGAGAATCTCAGTCATCAGCAAGTAACTCGGAGTGTTGTGTAAAAAGGAGCCAGCTGAGGTGGTTCGGTCATGTGGTTCGGATGCCCCCTGGCTGGGAGGAGACGTTGGGGGTACACCCTGGGCTGGGTGTGAGAGGTCTGGCCTGGGAACCCCTCAGGACCCCCAAGTGCCCCAAGAGCTGGTTAATCGGGAAAGGGAAGTTTGGGCTCCCCTGATGGAGGTGCTGCCCCCGGATAAGCTGTTGAAGATGGATGGATGGATGAAATCATATAAAATAGGAGTCCAGTGATTTGTAATCCCATCGTTCTGATCCAGCTTTGTGAAGGTCTCAAAGCTCTTACTCCCTCCCCGAGGAGCTATGAGCGAGGATGGATCTCCGAGGAGCTATGCGCGAGGATATACTATATGAAAGCAGCCTTCCCGGACGCCATTGCTAACCCGCACAGCCAACGAATTGATGTCTCATCCCTCTAAATACACATTTCCTCGTTTCCTTTCCTCACATGGTTTCTCGGTGGGACTGACTAAGTCGCGAGAAAGGGAAGAAAGTGGAGGAAACGTGGATGCAGTTTAAAGACCTGGCACATAGTCCCAGTGTCCTGAGGGTAGAAGCTCCTCCTGAGACATGATGTTCCCCATCAGAACGCTCTCAATGGTGCAGGAGTAGAAATTCCTTAAACACTCACTAAAAGAAAAATCCAGCCAGAAATGTTGACTGGCTTTATAAGAAGGTTCAAAATCCCAACAGAGAGGGCATCTGGTTTCATTTTGTCCTCAGTTACGCGTCACATCGCAACGGCGAGAGTTTTTAAAGGCAGCAAAACATCCTGTGGCCTCACTTTGTTCCCTGAAAGTCAGCAGCTGTTCATTATTATCAGTCCAGCCCACACAAGCATAGTGTTTTACCTAGAGCATGAAAAACAATGAATGTTCTACACCTCTGCTTGTGCCCTGTGGCCTATCCAAACTCATTACACATTTAAGCAGGACATTTTTTTTCAGTGTAAAAAACAGCTGAAGGCTCTGACTACATGAAGAATCAGGGGGATCCTAAATGATTTTGCTCCTGTGGTTTTGCTACGATTTACAAATATAAATCAGAAAATGGCTGATGTTGAATGCTAGTCTTTATTTCGATCAGGTTGCTGTGGGCCTCCGTGACTCAGCTTGTCTCAACGCCGGAGTGGCCAAGCCTTTCTCCCCTTCAGACTCCATTATAATGTCATCTAAATAACATGCATAGTCCATTATAGTGATCAGATAAATCATCTGAATGGAAGACATTCAACACAGTCCCCCAGCTCGTCTGCGGCTCTCGGTGGGCAGATGTTAACATTAAGGCCTGAAAGCAGAGGGGAGGACAGAGAGATGGTGGGGGGGGGGGTAATATGCATAATCCTACCTCCTGATGTTTCTATCAAGAGGCACAGAGTGTAGTTTGATACAACTAAAGCCTCACAACACAGAGAGCGGGATCTTCCCCCAGGTTCCTCCCTAAGCCCCCACTCTTGAGATGTATTGATAACTGAACTACAGCTGTATCAAAGGAACAAGGCTTTTGTGAGAACTAATGGCTGCAGCCACCCAGGCTCCTTTTGGGTAATTTCTTTCAGAGCACAAAGAGGGTCACCCGTGTTCATATTTCCCAAACAGACTCCAGTCGCTCACCCCAGCCGCACTCATCCATTCATGAAACGCTGGATTGACGGGGTGTTCCTTCACCGCCTGCGACGGTGACTGGGACGAGGCGTCAAATAGCAGGTGTCAGAGAAGATGCCGTGATGAAAACAGCTGAAATAAGGTCAGAGCGGCACAAAGGTTCAGTTGTGCTTAATTGTCTTGAGGCTTTTGAAAATGTTAAAATGGCCCACAGAGCCCTGAAAGCAGCGAGAAAGTCAAGGTGTCCTTGTCATTTTCGGAAAATTAAGTTATTCCGTCCTTAAATCGAGCCCTAATGTGACGCCTCTGCTCAATTATCGATGAATAAAACTAAAAATGCTCAGTACAGCTTTGCAAATATTAAGAGTTGCTTCCTTTTTTTCTGCATTTCACTTTAAATTGAATGCAAACATTGTAGCATTGTACAAAATCCCAGTGGACTGGTAGCTTGTGAAGAGAATTTGAGAATCATTTTTGATATTTTCTAGATGAAGTCATCCATCTTTGTCCGGTTATTGGGTCGCCGGGGGGAGCAGCTCCAGCAGGGGACCCCAAACTTCTCAAGCCACATCAACCAGCTCCGACTGGGGGGTCCTGAGGCG
>NC_045744.1:3427935-3428996 GCF_008692095.1 Etheostoma spectabile
AGGTTGGAGACATAATCCCTCCACCTAGTCCTGGGTCTTCACTAAAAACAAGTAAAAACATGAGCCCTGAAATGAAGACATGTCAACATGTACAGCATAAATGCTACAGGATTGTACTGGTTACGTATATTTTATATGTATTGGTTTCAAACTGTTGTTTTTCATTCGCTTGTAACAGTTTACATGCTAAGGAAAGATTCCTCATAGCAGGGCTGTAGTACTCGAGTCCGGTCTTGGACTCAATACCGTTTTATTATGGACTCGGACTCGGTCTCGGCCACTGGTCTTGCCAAATATGGCTTTTGGTCTTCACCAAGTCCAGGTGTCTTTATCATGTCTACTTATATGTTCATGTGTTTTCTACACATCTGGAATGAAGCTATATTGTCATTTAGTTGCTCAAATGCTCAGTACTAGTACCTGCTGTAGTAGTATTACATCTAACACTGCTGTTACGAGGTATCACCATATGTCATTCTGTTTGCTTTAGATTATGTGATATCAGGGGAGTGGCTGTACTTAAAAATCCTGGGTGTAGTGACACTGTTTTTGCTTTTATATCAACAAATAACGCAAAATTATTGTCTTGACACTGTCATGCATAAGACATGTTTAGTGTTCTGGACTGGGTCTTGGGTCTTGATTCAAACCTTTTTAGACTCTGTCTTGTGTTGGACTCTAACCTTTTTGGATTCGGTCTTGTCTTGGACTCAAACCTCTTTAGACTCAGTCTTGTCTTGGACTCAAACCTCTTTAGACTCAGTCTTGTCTTGGACTCGAACCTCTTTAGACACGGTCTTGTCTTAGACTCGAACCTCTTTAGACATGGTCTTGACTTGGACTAGAACCTCTTTAGACTCGGTCTTGTCTTGAAGAAGAAAAATGGTACAAGTTACATTTTTTCTACCTGAAAATCAACGGCCTTAACTTATTTTTTATGATGAATATGTATTCCTGACTCAATTCAGAATATTATTCTGGATATGACGACTTATGTTGTTTCCATAGTGGATTTTTAACATGAATTAAAACCTTATGACAAAAAACAAACCCCACTTCCA
>NC_045744.1:3429006-3429855 GCF_008692095.1 Etheostoma spectabile
TGTTCTAGTAGAGACTGATGCATTCCCTAAACCTATACTCAATTGTTTGAAAATGAGACAAAGGCATTATTTGTTAATGGATTATGAAGTCAAATTTTATTTCAGGATTGTTTTTAAAACCCCAAATAAGTCCCGGGTCAATTTGACCAAAGAGAAGACAACACAAGGGTTAATGCCCCGTGGCTCGCTGACAACACTGTTTTATAATTGTAAATTCTAATTCACAAGGAGGTACAATCCAATCCTTACATACACCAAAAAATAGCATTTGTAATTCTTACAGGTCATTATTTGGCATTATTATTATTATTTGTTTGCCCCTGGTTCAGGTAGGATGAGTTCGGAGCGGGCAGAAGGACCCGCAGGCACCTCTGCTGAATGCGATAATACGGTTCAGTTTTACAGTAATTGCAAGAAAAATCCAGTAAATTTATTCCAATAATACCCAAACTCTTAAAAGTACAACAGCTGCACATTTAAATCCCTCTCCTGCACTCTGCAAGGCTGCAACTACAACTAAACCGTCAAGGAGGAGGTCAAAATCATGGAATAGAATATGGCTATTATGTCATTTAAATTCAATTTTATTTATCGTATCAATTCATAACAAGAGATGTCTCGAGACACTTTACAGGTAGAGCAGGTCTAGACCACACTCTAGAATTTACAAGGACCCAACAGTTCTGGTAGTTTCCTCCAGAGCAAGCAACAGTGGCGAGGAAAAACTCCTTTTTAGGAAGAAACCTGGGACAGACCCAGACCCAGACCCAGGCCCAGACCAAGACCAAGACCCAGACCCAGACCCAGGCTCTTGGTAGACGGTGTCTGACGACCGGTTGGGGTTAAAAT
>NC_045744.1:3429865-3438569 GCF_008692095.1 Etheostoma spectabile
GTGGCAATAACAGTCCCAAAAAATACTAGTTTGTAGTAGTTCTTTGTAGTAGTTCATGGCATAGCAGGACACTGTGCGGCATTACAAGACCCAGCAGGACGTAGCAGGACGTAGCAGGACGTAGCAGGACGTAGCACGACGTAGCATGACGTAGCATGACGTAGCAGGGCACCTGAATTCATATAAATAATAACTTGACTTTTCCACTGGGTTTTTAATTGTTTCTGTGCTGTGAACTTTGTCATTTCATACTACAGTGTACTGTGGTATGACAATGAAGAAATCTTGAATTTGAATTGAAATAACTTAAAGTGGTACTGTTCCGGACTCCTCTCACAGCGCAAAAAAAAGTCTTTTTAGCTTCATGACATCTTAAAAATAGCAACAAAACCAAGGGTCATGCTATCTACACAATGGTATACATCATAGTTGGGTTGTGGCATTGACAGTATCCCCATGGGAATGCATGTTTTATCTATGTATTGTTTTAATATTCTTTTATGCATACAGGTTTTATTGTGGACTATGGTCATTTTGAGTTTTTACCAATGGCTTTATGTCTCAGCGTGGTTACTGTGTATGGTGGTTTTTATGTGAGCTAAAAGCAATCAACTACGTTGACAGTAAATTAAAATAAAGTATTGAATCTCCCAGATCCACTTCATCTCAGGCTAAGTCTGAGTGTGTCTCCAAGCGGGAGGATAAATCAAACTGCTCATTTGTTTGTTTTTTCCAAAGCAATTCATGGAACCATTTACAATTTCCACAGCCCTTTAGGTATGTAACGTTCCACTCTTCCCTCAATTCATTTGATGCGTAATCTTGATGTGCACAGTTCACATTTAATTGAAATGACATCTCAGCTCCTCACAATACACAGGTGCTCAGTCTTTCACAGTCTTGGGGCACAAGATTTCAATTTGCGGTGTGTGTGTGTGTGTGAGAGAGAGAGAGAGAGAGAGAGAGAGAGAGAGAGAGAGAGAGAGAGAGAGAGAAAGAGAGAGAGAGGGGTGTTTTCTAATTACGCACTGACATGAGGTCAGAAAGCTGCATTGATTTAACCCTACAGGAAATCGAAGGAAATATTTTTCCATTGACATGCATTCTGTCCCCCATAATATGTTTTATTCATAAGCATCGTAACCTTCATATAATGTAACGTGGATGCTGGTCAGGGCCGCACCCTTAACGAGGTCTGGAGTAAAAAAAAAAAAAAAAATCCACGTCAATTGGCCTCCCCATCGCAGTCGTCATCCCACCTCGTCCCGCCTCCGCCTCGTCTTCTCCGGGCAGCAGACGTATATAACCGCGCTGATCCATCTTCCTCCAGCCTACCCGGTAACATCACGAGAACCGTTACGTGGAGAGCTGAGATGGGGGGGGGGGAGGGGGACGCAACAGCCTCACAGAGTCGCTGATTTCTACAGAAAAAGCCAACGGGGGGAAGAGACTCAGCCTCGGGCTGCATCACGTCGCCATCACCTGTTGTGTCCGGGTCAATCCACGGTGAGTCCAGCCTTTTTTATTATGAAATTTGGATATTCATATTTACGCATTGTTTATCACGCCGCCACCCTTTCTCTCTTGAATATGATGAAGCAAAAAAAGCCATAAAAAACAAGAAATAGCTGTTGAAATCCCTGACAGCGTCTATGGGAAATTAAATGGCAACCCCCCCCCCCCACCACCACCACCTTCTTTCTCCTCTTCCTCCTCTTCCTGCCTCGCCTGGCAGGGGAAAGTGTTTATCATGTCGTCATGTTGTCGTGATTTGAGAGAAAAAAAGAGAGAGAGAAAGACCTTACTATGGACCAGGCGCGAGGTCCGTGCGTATTAAACGCGTGACACATCAGGGGTCTATTGGCTCCATAACCTCCTGAGAGAAAACTTCGGTGCAGCAACAGGTGGCGTGTTTTTTTTTTTCTTCTTCCCGGGCCGGAATGGAGAGATGCTGAAGGAGGGAGATGGACGCGGAGGGAAAAGTAGGGCGTTCATTTCAGCACCAATCCGCCGGACAGCTCCCACGTCGAGCGTTTCTCTGGAGCATGACAGGTTGATTTTTATTGTTTTTTCTCGCTTTTATAGCTTCTATTACAAATCCTGTTGACATGTGTAGAAAATATGACCAGAACCTAATGGGGATCATTCTGCTGCTTGGAACCTAAACGGACCGTTTTGCAGCTGCAGATGCTTGAATGTGCGCCCGCAAGAGCAACAACAAATTAAGTCATTTGTGTTGAATCAATACTCGGATACAATGACTCTGGTGAGCATTATTGATTATCTCTTTTGGGGCTCTCCATTTGGTCTAAATAGAGTGTTGTCTCTGCTCAGCACTCCTATTTTCTCTACTCTACACTCAAGGACCTCCTTCCCTTTCCCCTCCTTCCTTCCTTCCTCGCTTCCTTCCTCCCTTCCTTCCTCTCACTTAACTGTCCCCACCTTCCCATCCCCCTCTTCCACTGGCTCCCAGTCTTGTTGCATAGCTACCAGCTCAGAAACATACTGGAGACGCAGGACATTCTGTCTGTCTCTTTTCTCTCCCGCTCTCTCTTTCAGTCCAAATGTGACTTCTTTCTTTTTTTGAAAGAAATCCAATTGCAATGAGTTTTCTGTTTTCTCAATTTAAATGGGGTGTAATTTGGGTTTTCTGTTCATTGCATATAGTGAACAGCGTTCAGGGCTGTGCTGTGATCCTCTCTGTTCCTCCCCTCCTCCTCCTCCTCCTCCTCCTGTCTCCCTCTTTTGAGAGAAGCTGAAAGGTTGGCATCACAACAACAAAGGAAGGATGGAATGTCAACAGGCTTCAGAGAGAAATGGATTGAGGGAAACACAGATGTGGGAATTGCATTAGCGCTTCCATCTCCGACATCTGTAGTTCACCACCTGTCAACGCACCCCTAACCGGTGGTCGGGTGCTCCGCAACACCTGTAACGCTCTGTAACTCCGGGCGACAATGCAACAGTGACGTATCATGTTTAACAGTGGAAGGTATTTCAAGTATTTCAAGGCCCCCGTGGTGTTACAACAGTTTTTCTTTCATTGCAGATTGAAGCAGTGGATGTGGAGCTCCAAAAACCCAAATGAGAGGACGGCTTTGGGCACCAAGTGTTGGTGGTGCTGAGTGGAAGACTAGTGATTTTGTTGTGATGCTGATCAAAGAACAACAAGTCCCAGTCTGCCTCTCAGCACAAGCAGTGCTCTTCAGTCCACACCAGATTCAACTGAGAATGTGTCCACATTTCCGTGTTGGCATTGGAACTGAGTTTTCATGTTTAATTCAACAATACGTGACCTGTTCTTAAAAAAAAGTGAATGTAAATGCAATGTGTAAATGTTCCGATTCGTCCTCTATGGGACTGGTCCCTAATGTTCAGCAATATTATTTACTAGCAAAATTGCAAAAGCACCGTTTAATCGAGTGAAAAAACTGCTCCAAAATCTCGGAAATACTGAAATGACACACATCAGCACACTCTGTGCAAAACCGACCCACTAACCCAGCGTTACCCACTTCCCTTTCCCTTTCCCATACTTTATTCTACACTTCACTTCTGTCCAATTGTGCTATGAATGGGATCGCTCATGTAAATGTTAATTGCTCCGTAATTACTCTGCATTGTACCTTATTTATAGCTTTCTATATTGTTGAAATAAAAGACACATGGAAACCTTTTTATGTGTATTTCTGCATTTTCTCACATTGGCACTGTACAACACACGCCAGATGTTGAGGAGCTCCAAAAATAAAAAATAAAAATAAAAATAAAGTGGTCTTTCCTGTTCTTGTATCCTACTACCTACGCTCCATCCCCCCACTCCAACCTAACCTCTTTTAGATGAGATTGCTTGCTGTCAGAAAGCTTTACTTGTACAACGCTGTACTATGTGCAACACTTTTGAGTACTCAGAGGATGAAGTACACGTCAACCGTCAACAAGAGAGGGTCTCAATCCCTCTTCAGTGGCCGCCTCAGTCACTGTAATGGAAATGTGCTTCCCGCTGTGCTTCAGTGGTTCCTCCACGATGTGTGTGTGTGACTTTTGAGTGACCAAGTCATGGTCAGGTCATGCTGATGTTTAAATACGTGAATGCATGCAACTAAATTCAACGTGCACCAATTGGTGAAGATAGCACAAAAAAACAGCCATGCAGGAAATCGTGCTAATTATTCAATTAAAAGAAGTGTGTAGAGGCTCATCTGACTGACACATTGCTATGAAGAAGGCTTTCAGTGTGAAGTTAGCAGCACTGCCAGGAGCCCATTAGATCAGAAATAATTAGGGAGCGAGTCTCTCACACACAGTATCCACTGCTTTTTGTATGTGTTCGGCTTTTTATTACACTTCACTGTCAGTATTTGGTCTGCTTATGGGTTGAATGCAGAGCCAGGCCTTTTCTGATTTTTGATTAATATCAGATCTGAGCAAATATAACACGTTTAGAGTCAACCAAGGACCCTGAGAGGGACGCTCACCCATTAAAGGAGTCCGATAGATCCTGCTCACTGCTCACAGAGACGAGCAAATTTGATGGAAGAATAAATATAGCAACAGACGCAGATGTACAATTAAAAGACTTCAAATCACGATGCTTCAGCATGACGTCAGGCTCTACCAGAGGTGCTGGTATATATGTATTTTTTTTAAAGGAGTGGAGGTGAGCACAATTATTTCTTAGAAATGGGACATTGTTAGAGGATTGGCGGAAAATGATGGAAAAGGCTCAAGGCTTCAGACATTAAACACACCACATGCCTGTCCCTCCCCCAGGATACCTGCATGAGTGACCTGACAGGAGCCCTAATTTTATTGTGCATGGCAAACACAAAGGGAAGCTCATGTCAAATAAAAAAAGCACGCTCTTTTAAAAAAAAAAAAACTATATTTATGTTAAATGTTTCAGATAAATGCAAGTAAAGATGGCTTGATTTCGCATCATTGAAACCCAAAGCTGACATGACACTAATGATACATTTGAATGATGAATCATCTTTATCTCCATTGATTTTTAACTTCAAAATTCAGAAAAGCTCGCAACGGTTTAATCAAATATGCATTTTGGCTGGTCTCATTCACACTGCGCCCTGTAAGTCTCCAGATTGGCGATGTGCTGTTTTTTTCATATAGAAAAAAAAAACCCGGGGACTGGCTTGCGTTGCTAAGCAACACAAAAGAGTCAAGTGCATTTTGTTTATCGGCCAATAAGAACGCAAGACAAAGTTTCAAGGTTTCCAAGGAAGGTCCTATACTAATGTAACTCACAGAAAGAAAAAAAAAAAGAAGCAGAGCTGAGAATTCTCTGAGAACAACCTTTCATATGAATGTATAAATAGTGTTATGCATAAATATGTTTCTGCCTCGCATCCCTCACAGAGCAACAGCTCTCAGCCTGGTGGAGTTATTGTTGGTTGTAGCCTCATACAGAACAAAAAAATGATCGCCAAACCTGGATATCATTTAATAAAACACTCTGGCTTTATTTAGGCCTAGTGTTATTAATAAAGAAATAGATCTAAGGATGAAAGGGCACATTATACCATTGCCTATGGGACTGCCCACAAATCCAGGCTTTTTGGAGTGAAGTGATGGATATGATTTTACATGTCACAGGTATAAGGGTATTATTAGAAAATGTGCATCTTTGGCATTGTTCCCGTGAATCATAATCTCAATAAGGCAAACAAAATTAGATTTAGATTACTTTCTGCATTTTACAAGCTAAATATACCATAGCTAAATCTTGGAAATCCACTAACAAACCAAGTGTTAATGTCTGGCTTACAGGACTGTCGGACTGTCTTGCACTGGAAAAACTCCCTTTAATGTTAAAGGGTAAATATCTCGTCTTTGACAATATGTGGAGATCTTTCACGGTCTTCTTAAAGAGGAGGAAAGCAATGGAGGCATGCTCTCCGTGTATGTCAACCTTCAACAAATGAGTATTGCCACGTATTAAGCATATGTCTGCTTGTCTTTGCTTAGTTTTATTAAAAGTGCTCTTCTCTTCAGGCCAACTTCGGGATAGGTTCACTTTTGGACAACAGGTGATTTTTAAGGATCTTTCATGTTGACTTACTGTGCCAACTATCACATGTCACAGCCCTGTCGTGTTTCTTTATTTTATTGAAGATGAGCCTTACTGTGTCCGTTGTGATTTGCACCTGTATTATTTGTTGTAGTGTGATTATCTTCTCTCAAAATTAATAAACACACTTGTTAAAAAAAGGATGAAAGCATGATCCCTTACATGTCCAGCCTTCTGGGCCCAAAGAACAGGACTGTGGACAGAATGAGACATCACAGCCATAACCATGCACATATGGGGCTTTATTTATCCCGTTTTGCCTTAATTACCAAAGCCAGTACAACTTTGCGAGAAAAGATGCATTCACAGTCAGAGACACTTGTTTACTGAGTCTGAACAATGAAAGCACTTGCCAAGAGTCCAGGCAGACGGTTTCACGAAGAAAGAAAACGCTAGAAAATAATGATGGATGTGTAAAAGGAAGTGCACAACGGTTGACAAACTGCATCAGACACATTCTCAAGAGCACAGACCTTCTGTAACGCATGTCCTCCCTCCTCGTCGTTAGTACTATCTGGGCACCCAGCCTGGCATGATGGGATGCCAACTGTTCCCCCGCTGTCTGTACTGGCACCCGTCACCCGCACCCTGGCACCCTGGTGGGACTCTGGGGGAGGGAGAGGCAGCAAGCATGTGGCTACATGTGTGGTCAGGAGACGCGGGAAAATCAGGAGAGAACATGGGTGGCCGTCATCGAAGCGAGGCTGACATTGGATGAGCAGACACTGATCAACCCTGTTATCAGACATAAGCTCCACCTTCACGGCAGATTGTGCTTGGCATTAAATAATCACAAATATCTAAGCAGGGTCAGCGCTCATATCCTTTTGTTGATGATGAATAATTTGCAATACTGTGGGACAAATAACGGCTGCTTACAGAAAATAAGGGAAAGACATTCACTATAAATTAGAGGCCTTTTGCACGGCCAATGTGTGGACAACTTTAACCGCCCACAACTAACAATTATGCAATCAATACGGATTATGACAATGTTTAGCTCATAGAGTGTCCACTGCTGATGCCAAATTATCAACTGTGTAAGTTAATAGTTAGTGATCCCCTGATTTCATTGGCCTTTAAATATAGAATCAGGAATCGGATTAAAATAAATGAACCCTCATGTTGTCCTTATGTTGTCCTCATGTTGTCCTCGGGTCAATTTGACCCGTTTTTCTATATCAATGTTTTTTTTAATTCCCCAAAATAACATGATTGATTCCACCCAACGCTCTTTGGCAAGTACAAATCTCTACTTTCATTCATTTTGGGTCTTATTCAATTTTATAGCATTTGAAAACAAATTGAAGTGTTTTTGAAATAGTTTTGAGTAAAAGTTGACATATTCCAGTCTGTGATTATCCATCAACATCCATCCCTTTAATTTTAGTCGAAATAATTCCTAATTTCTGTTTTCTAACTCATCATAACATTGGGTATAATTTCCTTGTGTACTGACCAAAAAAATCCCAAAACTGTAAAACTAAAGTTAATAAGTCAGTGTCACGTAGTGTTAAAAACGTCAAAAAAGTGACAAACGTTGAAAAAAAAAAGCATGAAAAGTGTTGAAAAAAGAGACACAAACGTTGTAAAAACCTCGTTGATTTTGACAGGAAGACAACATAAGGGTTAAAAAGCATTTGTGTTAGGTCATATCCATACTTAGTATATAGATATATCAGTATACAGATGCCAATAAACCATACAGTCGTTATACAATACTATCACTTCAAATCTTTTTCGTATCCCTTTATTAAAATGAACATATTAAAGGGATACGAAAAGGATTTGAAGTGATAGTATTGTGTAATGACTGTATGGTTTATTGGCATCTATATACTAATATAGCTATATACTAAGTCTAGTATGGATGTGTTATTTAATCTGCTATAGATAGAGGGTATAAAAAGAAGAAGAAAGGGAAGAAAAAGAAACAAAAACAGTGTAAATGTGTGTGTATGGATGCATCTGTGTCCATCAACATCCATTCCTTTAATTTTAGTCAAAATAATTCCTAATTTCTGTTTTCTAACTCATTATAACATTGGGTATAATTTCCTTGTGTACTGACCAAAAAATCCCAAAAGTAACTGTAAAACTAACTAATTAATAAGTTAGTGTAACGTAGTGATGAAAACGTCAAAAAAGTGACAAACATTGGAGAAAAAAAGCGTCAAAAGTGTTGAAAAAGGGACAAGAAAAAGTTAAAATAAAAAATCGATAAGAAGCATCAACAAAAGTGTTGATTTTCAAATTTAACGGGAAGACACAAGGGTTAAAGACCTAGAGGGAAAATTTGGAATCAAACTTCACTGTTAATTAGGATTTTTTAAGGCACATCACTGATTGATTTCATTTGTTATGGTTACGCTTTTGGACCAATATTATATTGGTTAGTTAACAGCTTTTGCCTCGCTGTTAAACATGTCAGAATCTGTGTGTTTAAGAAGCTAAATAATGAAGACAGGATGGAGTTTCTGACCTGGTCCGAGCAATCCGTCCACCCCAACCAGACCAACGGCACGACAACAGAGAAGAAAAGCACTGCTCTCACACATTAAATAAGCTCTTATCTTTCTTTTTTTGCAGGTGCAAACATCGCTCTGCACTGCATGC
>NC_045744.1:3438579-3439029 GCF_008692095.1 Etheostoma spectabile
TTTTTTTTTTTTTTTACATTTGTTTATGCGGGGTGGTTGATTGAGCTGTCCTTAAAGTGGTGTTATTTTCTCACAATGACCAAAGTAGGCTGTTAAATCTCTCATACTGTGCTACAAGAATTGTCATGTGCTATGTGTATTGTTCATAGAGCCGGGCAATATGGAGGAGAAAATTACATTACATACAATTTAGCTGACACTTTTATCCAAAGCGACTTACAATTGCAATACAGTGAGGGGAAAAAAAAGTCTTTGATCCCCTGTTGATTTTGTACGTTTGCCCACTCAGTCTATCATTTTAATGGTAGATTTGTTGGAACAGTGAGAGACAGAATAACAAGAAAATCGAGAAAATCGCATGTCAAAAATGTTATGAATTGATTTGCATTTTAATGAGGGACATAAGTATTTGACCCTCTCAATCAGAAAGATTTCTGGCTCCCAGGTGTC
>NC_045744.1:3439039-3449559 GCF_008692095.1 Etheostoma spectabile
GTAACGAGCTGAGATTAGGAGCACAGTCTTAAAGGGAGTGCTCCTAATCTCAGCTGGTTACCTGTATAAAAGAAACCTGTCCACAAAAGCAATCATATTCCAAAACTCTCCACCATGGCAAAAGACCAAAGAGCTCTCCAAGGATGTCAGGGGCAAGATTGTAGACCTACACAAGTCTGGAATGGGCTACAAGACCATCACCACTAGCTTGGTGAGAAGGTGACAACAGCTGGTGTGATTATTTGCACATGGAAAAAGATCTCACCTTGTGTGGTTGAACAGTGAGGAATCAGCCCAGACCTGCACGGGAGGATCTTGTCAATGATCTCAAGGCAGCTGGGACCATAGTCCCAGAGAAAGTAATTGGTAACACGCTACGGCGTGGAGGACGCCCGCAAGGTCCCCCTGCTCAACAAAGCACATACACATGCCCGTCTGAAGTTCGCCAATGAACATCTGGATGATTCAGAGGACAACTTCAGGCCATTAAACTCCTTAATGATGAAGGTCCCGTCCAATGATAGATATATTTTGTGTATCTATTTCATTTTTTCTCTTTCCCAGCTGGTCTGGAATTCTACCCCCACCCTTCATATTACTTTGGTTTATGGTATGAGTGGTGGTGTACATATGTTGTGTTTTTTTTTCTTTCTCCTTGCCTTATCTGTGTTAATGTTTGAATACCATGTGATGTGATCTTTTACTGCAACCTAATTTCCCTATGGGGACAATAAACATGAACTGAACTTGGGGAAAGTGTTGCGGTCAGATGAGACCAAAATGGAGCTCACCTCGTCGTGTTTGGAGGAGGAATGCTGCCTATGACCCCGAGAACACCATCCCCACCGTCAAACGTGGAGGTGGAAACATTATGCTTTGGGGGGACAGGACAACTTCACCGCATCAAAGGGACGACAGACAGGGCCACGTACTGTCAAATCCTGGGTGAGAACCTCCTTCCCTCTGCCAGGTCATTGAAAATGGGTCGTGGATGGGTATTTCTGCACGACAATGACCCAAAACACAAAGGAGTGACCTAAGAAGAAGCACATTAAGGTCCTATAGGGGCCTAGCCAGTCTCCAGACCTTAATCCCATAGAAAATCTGTGGAGGGAGCTGAAGGTTCCAGTTGCCAAACGTCAGCCTCGAGACCTCAAGGACTTGGAGAAGATCTGCAAAGAGGAGTGGGACAAAATCCCTCTTGAGATGTGTCAAACCTGGTGGAAACTACAGGAAACATCTGACAGCTGGGATTGCTATCAAGGGCTTTGCCACCAAGTACTAAGTCATGTTTTGCAGAGGGGTCAAATCCATATTTCCCTCATTAAAATGCAAATCAATTTATAACATTTTTGACATGCGTTTCTCTGGATTTTTGTTATTCTGTCTCTCACTGTTCCAATGAACCATTAAAATTAAAGACTGATCATTTCTTTGTCAGTGGGCAAATGTAAAAAATCAGCAGGGGATCAAATATATATCTATATATATCTATATATATATATAGATATATATTGCAGTGGGAATCAAACCCAGATCTCCTACACAATAGGCATGTGTTATATCCACTGATATTTTTAACCAATTGCATTGATTTGATTGTAGAGTTGACAGTTGGTGCTTTAACAAAATATTTTCACAATGACATTTCAGATAAATAATCAATAAAGTGTGTAAAGGCAAATAATAGAACAGCCTGGTAAGTTCAGAAAATTACATCCCTCTACTGTACTGGAGTCTGTAAAATCAGGACAACACTTGTCATATATCCAAAAGTGATCCAAATTCTAAGACATACCTATATTAATAGATTGTCCAGCCCTAATTGTTCATAACATAAAACTGTTTTTGGAAGTTGGAGGACAAAAATGTGTATTCTTACTATGACTTACTGCTTTGACAATTGCATTTGAAAGGTGAAGATGGGTGCTTTGGGAAAAACTGCTTAATGCAGAATATGAATAGACTGTATTCAGCGAGGGCAAAGGAGGCTTCAGATCCAGAAATTGTATGAAAAGCAGAATTTAACATTCAGTTAGAGCCTACATTTAATTCTAATTATATTCACATTCTGAATGGGTCAATTTTGCCACTATATCAACAACATATAGATAATACGGAGGTCACATGGTGAGAGCCTAGGATTAGGAATTAAAGTGTAAAGTGTAGCATGTTATTAATTAAGAGAAGCACCTCCGACAATCCAATCATATTAATATTTTGTGCTTTCGACCACGGTGGAACTCATTCACACAAATGAACGAAAGAGCGAAAATAATTTTCAAGCAGCTTAGTTTTACGTTCATAAAAATGTCTCCGATTATATTTACAGAAAGAAAAACATATTTAGGGTCACAATGAACAATATTGAGTCAGGAATATATCATATTTCACTTTTTGGCAAATGATAAAGACAATATTGGGAGCCAATTTGAACTACATAAATAGTGTGTAGCACAAACACAGTTCAAACAACATCAGTATTTTTCATATATATTATCGTAATGTAGAAAACTTGCAGATTACATGATGAAACAGAACAGAACTATGATAAATGAAATGTTGTATATCTTGTTTCATCATGTTTTATATCCATGATGTCCAAGTCTCATCAAACCTGAAACACTTCAACCGAAATGGTGCTTCACTGGGATGAATATTACTTCTATAGTCAACAAACTGGAGGATTACCCAGTGACACGCATAAAACACAGCTGACAAGTCCTGTCAAAATGTTAACCAGCGGCACAGCCAGGTATTCCAGAAGAAATAAATAGCACAGGCGTATATAAAAGTGAAATGAAACACAGAGGTATATTAGGTAAGAAAGCTGAATTATTTGTTGGATGTGTTGCTTACAAAAAGTATGAATTTGGAGTTTGAAAGTTGCACTATACAAGTGTGATTTAACCCAAACATCCGTCTAGCTCCATTTCATCTGCTGGGCTACACAACCGGTCTCAGACCTGCTTTATTTACATGGATGAGGACCCCGCATTTATACAATATGGTCAACTTAAAACTTGAGAATCAAAAACCGAGATATCTGGTGATGTGAGAGTGAGGGAAGCCTCTGGGAGCCCCCCCCCCCCAAAAAAAAGAAAAGGCGTGGCTTTTGCTCTTCGGCACATCGCCTCCCGCTGGAGGAAAAATCAGTAACACTTTCACAGGTAACGACTGGTGGGGTCAGAGATGAGCCGTCAGCGGCAGTGGAATCGAACAGTCAGTTCTAGGTGGTCTTCACCAGATCGTAGACGTGGATGTGGACGTCATCGTCATATTTGATGTAGTATACCGTGGGCTTGGCTGGGACCTGGTAGATGACCAAGCCCGTCCTCTTCAGACCGTTATCTGTGACATACTCCACCTGTTTACCCACGAGGCTCTCTGGCTCCTCACCTGGCTTCCTGTCAGCCGGCAGCAGGTGTTTGTTCTCTGGGTGACGGGCAGAGAAGTCAGAGAAAGACTAAATAAGAACGAGAGCAAGCAATTTCTTCTTTCATCATTTTTAAGCAGCCAAAGCTTAAACATTTGTGGGAAAAAAACTTGCAAGGTTAAGATAATAAATCATCTACAGTTGGAAGCTGAACATTGTCTCCTAGCAGCTCCTAGCAGTTTACAGTGGGGCTCAAAAGTTTGGACACCCCAGGTAAAAATTTGTGTTAATGTGCATAAAGTAGCCAAGAAAAGATGGAAAAAAAATCTCCAAAAGGCATCAAATGACAGATTAGACATTCGTATTATATGTCACAATAAAAGTTTGATTTTATTTCCGTCATTTACACTTTCAAAATAACAGAAAACAAAAAAATGACGCCTGCAAAAGTGTGGAAACTGAACAAAATTACATAGTTTATGTATATAGTTTTTCTAGACCACTGCTTAGAAGAAGCCATGGTGCGGATTGTTGGGGGGGGGGGGGGGGGGTAGGATGAGTCTGGGCATTTAAACCTTAAGACGACATCACTCGGTCTTTCCAGACGATGATGAAAACAATCATGACGTGTCGGGTCTCAGCTTTCCAAAGGGGGGGGGGGGGGGGGGGGGAGGGGGGCATGCTAGAAACTTTGCAGGGTGCCAAACTTTTGCAGACGCCATTTTTTGTTTTCTATTATTTTGAAAGTGTAAATGATGGAAATAAAATCTGACGTTTTGTGACATATACGAATGTCTAATCTGTGATTTGATTGCTTTTGGAGATTTTTCCATCTTTTCTTGGCTTCTTTATGCACATTTATACAAATTTTTACCTGGGGTGCCCAAACTTTCGAGCCCCACTGTATGGATTCACCTCTCCTTGTCTCCTCTGATTCCTTGTAGATAGGATTGTCTCTTCATGATAAGACACGAGTGTTCATAACAGAACATACTCTCTCACACAAGCAGAAACTCTGCACAAAATGTTCAGGAAAAAAAAGAAGGCGGCGGAATAGAGATTGGAGTGTTTTGTAATGCGGACTATGTAAATTTGTCCTGCTCTCTTCCTCCCACCCTCCCAGGAGCATCTAAAATATGAACCCTTTACAGTTTTATGCACACAAACAATAAAGCGCTTGTTACTGTACCTGATTCAGGCAGGACACGTAGATCGCCGTCTTTGTAGTCGTCCCAGAGCTGGTACATGTAGAGCACCGGGTCCTTCTCGTAGGTGATGTAGTACCAGTGGGTCATGATGGGGGCTCGGGACAGCACCATGCCTCGCCACTCGTTTTTCTCACCGTCCTCCTTCTCAAACAGATGCTCCACCGCCCGGCCGACCAGCTCCTCCGCCCCGGGAGGCACCTTAATCTTATTGTTCACTGCGTGAAGAAGACACTTTGATAAGCCTGTGTTAATTGGGAAACTTTAAAGATCTCAGTATAGTAAGGCACTACAATATTATATAGTGGCAGTAGCTCAGTCCATAGGGAGTTGGGTTGGGAACCGGAGGGTCACTGGTTCAAGTCCCCGTATGGACCAAAAAAAGTAGGGAGTGTGGATTGGTGGCTGGAGAGATGCCACTTCACCTCCTGGGCACTGCCAGGTGCTGTTGAGCAAGGCACCGTACCCCCCCCACCCGCTCAGGGCGCTGGTTCAGCTGGCAGCCCACTCACTCTGACATGTCGCCATTAATGCATGTATAGATCCTGAGCGTGTGTGTGTGTGTGTGTGTGTGTGTGTGTGTGTGTGTGTTCCGGACTGTGTGTGATTAACAAAGTGTGGACACAGAGTGTAAATTGTAATTTCCCCACTGGGGATTAATAAACAGATTAAAATCAAATTAAAATATCCTATGATCCTGCCAAAAAGAAATGTTTTAAACTGACTAGAACAAAAATTCTAGGCAGATGTATCAGATATAACTTAGTCTTCGCACTAAGAAAATGTCCAGTATCAACACTGTTGGTGTTATCACTACAAGTGGTAACCTATAACATTCTTTCATAGATGATTGTCTTTTTTTAGCTGTTTTCTACGACTCATTTATTCATATTCAGGTAGAAAATAAGTGACACATTTCACGATTCAGTAAGCCAAAACAGTGGTGCGATTAGAATAAACACTGGGTCGTTAACATCAGCAACAATAGTCCTCACATTAGAAAAGAAGGCAGAAAACACAAAATCAAGCAAGAAACCGTACCGACAAACACATTGTATATGCCCAAGTGTGACCAGAGTAACTACCAAAATAAAAAAAGCTAGAAATACATCTACGACTACTGAAGGGCTTACATGTGCACACCCAAAGCAAAGCAAAAACACGTCAAGGATTGGAGATACCCCTTGACGCACTTACCGACTTTCTCTGCTAAGACCTGCAGGTTGGACACCCGATTGTCTTTGAAGAGCTCGATGCCATAAACGCAGTCGAAGCCGTCATATTTGACCATGTAGAGGGAGCTGTTCATAGTGAGGCGCTCCAGAACGGTGCCTTTCCATTTGGTCACGTTGCCCTTCTCCCTCCATGTGTGCTGGATCCTACGGCCCAGCAGGTTGTCGGGGTCCGGGCTCAGGGTCGACGCCGAGCTCTCGCTCAGCTCTCCACTGCTACGCTTCCTGTGAACATGGAGGGAATTAGGTCCATGTTAATATTAATGTTGTAGGTGTAAAAGGCCTTTTCCTAGCATCCGAGGTGCTAAATGACAGTGAAATGTTACATATTATGCACACAAGGGCACAAATCTGTTATATATTAATATTAACACGTGTCATGCTATCAGCTTAACCAATTTCTTCCATGTTCAGTCATTTTTCCACTTATGAAAACATGCTTTAGTGCCTCTAAACATTTCCAACAGCAGCGTAATTTCACCAAGCGTCTGCAAACATGGCACAGAGGGGTAGCAAACAAACACACTGTAAACAATAGTACTGTAAAATCATAAGTCTATCTCTCTATCTACAGTGGCTTGCATAAGTTTACACACCCAGGCTAAAGTTGATTAAAAAGAGGAATAAAAAAACATCTTTTGTAAATACATTTTACAATAATACCTTAATTACATTTTTTTTTTAAAAATCCAACCTTTTAAGGACACCAATTTTCTTTGTGAATGAATACTGTATTGTAAATAGATAAATGTTCTTCCTTAAAATACAGGGGGCATAAGTATACACCCCCTATGTTAAAATACAGGGGCATAAGTATACACACCCCTATGTTAAATACAGGGGGCAGATAGTATACACCCACTATGTTAAAATACAGGGGCATAGTAACACCCCCTATGTTAAAATACAGGGGCAAAGTATACACCCCCCTATGTTAAAATACAGGGGGCATAAGTATACACCCCCTATATTAAAATACAGGGGCATAAGTATACACCCCCCTATGTTAAATTCCCATAGAGGCAGGAACATTTTCATATTTAAAGGCCAGTTAATTAATGGGTCAGGATATACATGCCCCCCCCCATCATCATATACCCTTCACCACACCTAGAAATAGTTGTCCAGGGGGGGCTGCTTCTATGGGAATTTAACATAGGGGTGTGTATACTTATGCCCCCTGTATTTTAAGGAATAACATTTATTTATTTACAATACATTTTTCATTCACAAAGAACATTGGTGTCCTAAATGGTTGGATTTTCCAATTTGTTTTCGAATTAGGGCATTAAGTCAATTTCCACAAGATGTTTTTAAGTCCTTTTTTAATCAGACTAGAACAGAATCAGAATCAGAAATACTTTATTGATCCGAAGGGAAACTCTGTGTTGTAGTTGCACAATATTATAAATAGTGTAGAAATACAGAAATAAAGAAATATAAGGAATTGGATACGTACGGTATTACATAAAGGAATGTTATTATACATTATTACATAATTACATTAAGGATTTGGAATGGTAAAAGTAAAATAATATAATAATAATAATATTGTGGTATTGAGATTGCAACATGTCAGGCCAGTGTTATTGCACAAAACAGATAATACAGATAAGATTGGCCAGTTTCAACCTTCTCTAAGTGTGTGTGTGGTGTGTGTGTGTGTGTGTGTGTGTGGGTGTGTTGGGTGTGGTGTCAGACACTTAGAGGGAGGAGTTAAAAAGTTTGAATGGCCACAGGCAGGAATGACTTCCTGTGGCGCTCTGTAGTGCATTTTGGGAGAATGAGTCTGTCACTCATCAACTTCAGCATGGGTGCGTAAACTTTTTCTAGCCACTATATATCTGCAGTGCTTATGATATGGCGATGCCTTAAACCCCAGAGATGTTTGGCAGGTTCAACATTACAGGCGCATGTTGTGCTTAATAACACAAGCCAAACCCACATTACATTATGATTCAAATCTAAATACAAAAGGTCAAGTACGCCAGACTGAACTGATCACAACATCAAAATGATGTATTACGAAAAACTATTCAATGTGTTTTTGCTACAGCTTTGACGAAGAGTGGAAACAAGAAAGCACATCATAAACAAATTTGGAATAATGTTTCATCCAAGTTTAAAGCAACTAGGCTGCTGTCTCATATAAGGGGAATGCTAGAAACACTGGGATTAAAAAGTTAATAAAAAAAAAAGGTATTAGGTCAGTACTAGAAGAAGAGTAAGTATTAGAAGAGTACTTCCTGCTGTGTCATTCTACATAAATAGAGAAGTGTACTGTCACATAGTGAAATACACCAATGTAAAGGAGGTGCTGTGTTGTCCTACCTGCCCCGTTTCTTTGACATGTTTCCATAAATTCACACAACCCTGTAAGACACAAGACAGTTCAGTAAGACGCTTACATTGTTATCTAACCATAATTCATATGAATATATAAGCAATTAACAGTTACGTTCCCCAGCAGCCCTGAGCTCAGTCAACCGCAGCCATGCAAATGAGCTAGCCCCGCATTAGCGCGATGTAAACAATGTGACGTTAGCTGCGACAAGCCTAATGCTAACTAACGTAGCTCAATGCTAATAAAGACCACAGTTTATATGTATATTACCGCTAACCATATGGCTAATAAATGTGTAACTTCCCCGAGACTAGCTAAGTGGACGTTAACGTCGACGTGTCGCGGTAAATGTGTAGCTACAGTGTGTCTTAAAAACGGGAACAAGCTAGGTAGCCATCGTTAATGAATCCTTTCAGTCACTGTTCGTTTTCAAATGACTTACATTTCTGAGAATTTGGCGTATACATTTCTACACATAAGCTAGCTGAACAAAAGGAAATGCATCGCCATGTAAGCGCTGCTTTTGCACAATGATTTTAGCTTCTAGAATAACGGACACATATTGACTGGCCATAAGAAAAAAAAACTGGAATTTTTAACGACAAATTCAATAGGCGGGAGCGGGCAGAATGAGATCTTTGCCTTACCTGATCAATTATTTCACATGTGTTTGTCTTTCCAGAGCAGATTCCACCACCTAACTCACGTAGGCTAGACACACGGAAACAACTCTGATTTGTGGACTACAAATACCAGAAGGAACTCGCAGCTCTCTGAGCACTCTGGGAATTTACCTCAGTTTTATGGACTTTCTCGATTTGGGGCCACCGCTAATATTAATCATTACACAGCCCAGTGTTTAATGTATTTATGACAAGTTGGATATTTACATTATTAACACTTTGTTCTCTTTTCGATGTGCGGGACACGGGGAAAGCTAAGAAAGTCCCGAAACTACATGTCCCAACATTCACCACACATCAAGCCCTTTTTCCATAGGCCGACTGCACATTTCCAGAGACGGGCTTTAACATTTTCAAAGCATGTCTGTCCTTTAAACTAAGTAAAGTGCTCATATTTTTTGACAGTGTTCCACCACATAATTAGGCTTTTAAATCAATACAGCCACAACTCTTTATTTAAAAATACTTAACAGACTTTAGCTCAATTGCCAATGATACAGTGCTGCTTATGAGTATAGGCCCCCATGCTTAAGTTGACTTAAAAGAGGAATCAAAAAATTGTCTTTTGGAATTAATTTTATTGCCTTAATTAATATATGAGGAAAAATCAAACCTTTTTCTTTGTGAATGAATAATGTATCGTAAATAAACAAATGCTCTTCCTTAACATACAGGGGGCATAAGTATACACCCCACTATGTTAAATTCCCATAAAGGCAGGCACTTTTTTTTTTTAAAGATCAGTTATTTCAGGGATCCAAGACAAGACTGAGTCCAAAAAGGTTTGAGTCCGAGTCAAGTCAAGTCCAAGACCATAACTAGTCGAGTCCAAGACAAGACCGAGTCCAAAAAGGTTTTGAGTCCGAGTCAAGACAAGACCGAGTCTAAAAAGGTTTCGAGTCTGAGTCAAGACAAGTCCAAGACCAGGACTAGTCGAGTCCGAGACAAGACCAAGTCCAGAAAGGTTTGAGTATGAGTCAAGACCGAGTCCAGGACAGAAAAAAAGGTCTTGTGCATGACAGTATCAAGACAATCATTTTGGGTTTCACTTTCCTTCCAAAATGATTATCAACATAATAAAGACACCTGGACTCGGTCCAGACCAAAAGCCATTTTGGGCAAGACCAGTGGCCGAGACCGAGACAAGTCCGAGTCCATAGAAAAACGGTCTCGAGTCCGGACTCGAGCACTACAGCCCTGCCCCCCCCCCCCCATATCATCACATACCCTTCACCCTAGAGATTAGCATGTGGTAGTTTCCATAAAAATCATATCTCAATCCAAAACAGACCAGTTATTAAGCAAACTGAAATAAAATCATGCCAATCTCCAGGTAATTTCCAAAAGATTGTTATTTTATTCCTCTTTTTAGTCAATTCAAGCAGGGTTTCCCATACTCATGAGCAGCGCTGTACATCATTTATGGTTCATATTTGCTATTTATCCCTGTGAGAGCTGATTGTTCTGTGATTGGTTTAGTGTGTCATCTACTGGCTTGACCTTTGTGAGGTGATTCTGAGAAGCAGTAAAACAATTTGTGAATCAAAGTCTGAGAAAAGCAAAGTATAAAGGTTTCGCTGAATGGAATGTTACAGATTCACATGTGTGTTATTTGATTGTCTATTACAGTTTTGTCTGATTGCTTAAGCACATTTTTTGTAACTATTGGCTATTTTTGTA
>NC_045744.1:3449685-3449840 GCF_008692095.1 Etheostoma spectabile
AGTAAACACAAGCCATCGTCTACTAAGCACACAATGTGCCAACTACACACTGATGGTACGAACACAAAACACATCTGGCTTTCTCTCTCTCTGTGTACAGATGTCAATTTGAGGTCATACTTTTGTCATGGTGTCATGTAAACATACGAGGATCC
>NC_045744.1:3449850-3450076 GCF_008692095.1 Etheostoma spectabile
TATTGGTGTTTATTCACACTCATCAAAGCCAAGACAAAGTCAGAACACAAAATAGTAATTTCACAAAAAAAACAAAAAAACAATCAGCCTGCATCGTGTCGTCTTTCTGGGTCCGGCCACAAAATTTCGTCCACATGGCATGCGGTATCCTCCGGTCCAAGGCACCGAGGAAAATATCTCCTTGAATGCCGTATCCAGGCCTGACATGATGCCTGGTCAATATCTC
>NC_045744.1:3450172-3450330 GCF_008692095.1 Etheostoma spectabile
GATTTAAGAACGGAGAGTATGGAGGGAGGTTGAGTGCCATGAAGAATGGGTGGTCTGTGAACCAGTTGCGGACCAAAGCAGCCCTATTGCAACTAGCATGGTCCCATATGATGACATATGGGGTATGCTCTGGTCTCTGAACAGTGAGCATGTCATGT
>NC_045744.1:3450366-3450537 GCF_008692095.1 Etheostoma spectabile
TATGGGCCTATGGTTGCATGATGGTGAACAACACCATTTTGGCTTATAGCTGCACACAGGGTTATGTTCCCACCACGTTGTCCTGGGACATTGATGATGGCACGGTGTCCGACAATGTTCCTGCCACGTCTCCTGGTTTTACTGAGGTTAAAACCGGCCTCATCTACAAAA
>NC_045744.1:3450726-3450884 GCF_008692095.1 Etheostoma spectabile
GTAAATTTGCTTCATTCTTATTCTGTGGCGCGCAAGTACACGACTTAGTGCAGAAATGTTTACACTGTGTATATTTTAAAAGATGGTGTCATTATCAATCATGCGCTGCTGTATTTCGTGCAGTCTTATTGCATTATTGGCAATCACCATGTTCACTA
>NC_045744.1:3451029-3462431 GCF_008692095.1 Etheostoma spectabile
AACACTCCTTTTGCAGAACTTTAAACACAACTCACTGCTTCACCAATTTCCAAATTTCCAACACACTCCTAGCAAAATTATACACATGTTGGCTATCATTAACACTATTTTGCCAACTGTCCTGTGCCAACTTTCACATGTAAACTGTTTTCCGATAATTAGTTCACTTTGCATCAGCCTAAGCCCTACAATAACCACAGGTAAGCTGTCTGTGTGGAGTACATGGATGGAGCAGTAAAGTGGAAGAGTGAAGAATCAAGGAGCCGAGGGGAGGACGGTGGAGTTGAAGAAGCAGAGGTTTAGTGAAGTTAGAGGAAGGGACAAGGAGAGCAAAGAGGACGAGGGGAAAGGGAAGGGTAAGACGATAGAAATAGAATAACTGATGACATCAGCTACAATAGTGGACCCGTGCAGTGAATTGTGCCTACAGTTTTGCAAAATGTGTGTTACAAAATTGCAAACTGAGCGCGATGCAGTGTTTGTGCTTTTAGTTTTGCAAACTCAGTGAGTGGTTTTGCTACACGTATTAATAGTTTTAGAAATTGTGCTACAAGAATCACGATTAGCGCTTAAGCATTCAGAAAAAACTGTAATCCCATACATGTCACATAAAAAACATAACAAGAAGGCTGTCATGAATAAGGAAAAGGTGCATTCTGGTAGCTGAAATGCTTATTTCAACCACAAGATGTCAGACATAACACAAACTCTCTGCCACAGGCTCTTCTAGGGGACACACAGTACCATGGACTGACCCATGTGGAGAGTGAACGATGCAGTACCCTTGGGTGCCTGTGTGACATGGTGAAAGCCTTAAGTTTGTGTGTGTGTGTGCGTGTGTGTGTGTGTGCTGTGTGTGTGTGCTGGGCTGTGCTGTGCTGTGCGTGTGCTGTGCGTGTGCATGTGCGTGTGTGTGTGTGTGCATGTGTGCGTGTGCATGCTGTGCGTGCTGTGCGCGTGCTGTGTGTATGCAAGTGTGCGTGTGCGCGCGTGTGTGCTGTGTGTGTATGTGTGCTGTGCGTGTGCTGTGCGTGTGCTGTGTGTGTATGTGTGTCATACAAGAATTAACGATTTTGGCTCCATTTAAAAAAATCTTTTTACAACATTGCCTATTATTCCTTCATTGAATGACACACAAATACCGGTTTACCATACATTATACGTATTGTATGACCAAGTACAATAAGAAGTAACTCATTATCATCATGATTTTGTCCACAGAGTAACTTAAGAACACTGAGGTGTTCCTCAGGGATTTTTTGAAAGGCCTATTCCAGTATTTCTAGACTCATCATATTTAAATTGGAAAACTGTTGGACTAAAAAAAGGAAATAAATTATTCAGTACCCCAAATCTTATTTCTGGCAGTGTGAAAGCTTTCCAACAACATTTAAACCTTCATGTTGGGTAATGAAATGTACAGAACAGTTAACAGAATGAATAAATAATTGTGAATCCAATTAATTTGACCTCATTGGTGTCCATTAGGTTCAAATTTTGTGCTAGGGATGGGAGGGACCGTGGCTACGACCGTGATGTCTGATGCACAGTATGTCTGCTGAACCTCACTGCAAAGTGTTTCCTCTCAACTAGATCAATTAATTAGATCATTTTACCCACATGCCATTAACAGCCATGGCGGTCGGAGTGGTTACAGCTCTCTTTCTGATAATAAAATTCTTGATTAAGACCACAGAAATGTCAGACTAGTTTCCTACATATGGAATTGCTGTGAGGTGTGAATGAAGCCGACAAGCCAGTGTTGTGTCGAGACAAAGCTGTCCGGCGTCCAAGGTTGCCCTCTCTTGTCGTTGTTGTCACAGCAACAGATAAGGCCTGGATGTTGGAGGAATGGGCTGGCTTCTTTTTTTGTTTTTGATTAGTTACACTTAGTCCCGTGACGCTCCACAGCGGGCGTTCAGCAAATCAGTGGAGGTGACTCAGTTTTCACAGCAAAAGGAACACACACCCAAAACCAGTTGTTACATCTCTGCCTCTTGCATTTGTTAATTTATACCGACTGTATTGCAGTTGCAAGGCCCCAAAATATGAATTCTCATGTTTACTCGTCTCTGACTGACATCTTCTGCAGCTTGTCTCTTGCAGGTTTCTCCAGTGCTGCCATCTGAAGAGGGGAGCCCACAGCGGCCCTCTCCCCCGGGACACCATGAGAACGCCGTCTCCAAAAATAGAGGTCTCCTCCTCTCCTTCCAACTCTGCTGCTCTTCCAGGTATGTGCGGCTGTTCTGTTTAAATTAGAGGACACACTCACAGATCCTCCACACACTTCTGCACAGAAATTATTTCCACCCTGCTGAGAAATACTGTTGATTGTTTTTGTCAAATATCACCAGGAGATTGCATAGCAGATTTGTAAAGTCAACACAAGGTGGGTGTGTGTGCCTATGTGTGTGTGTGTGTGCGTGCATGGATTGATTTGATATCTATTATTAGCAGCATCACTATGCAATCTGAACTATGGTAGCTTTAAAGGGATGGCATTCATGACTCTATCATACATCTGGAGATGAACTCAACGTGACTGTGATGCGTGTGTGTGTGTGTGCGTGTGCGTGTGCGTGTGCGTGTGCGTGTGTGTGTGTGTGTGTGTGTGTGTGTGTGTGTGTGTGTGCGTGTGTGTGAAGCAGGGTGTCGGAGCTAAAAGAGAAGGGAGCTGCTGAGAAGTGTTCTCAGCGACATTAATTAGCAGGGTTCTGATTCTGTCTGGATCAAAGCTCACCTTTCACTCTCTGAAGACAAACAGGCAAATATGAACACATTCGACAAAAACTCTGTGAGCCAAATCAAGACCAAACATGAAGAAACAGTATCTTGAGTATTGTGATTTGGATTTCCAGAGACCCTGAGGACAGCATTTCCAGAACAACACGTGATTTGGCTGGCTGCTGGCCATTCCTGTGTTTTCCATCATGTTTAGATGGAATATTATTCCCCTTTGTACTGAGGATTAGTTTCCAGATGTATTCATCCCTGGAGAAGTGTTATCCATTCAGAAGTGTGGAAATATATTTATTTTACACATTTCAAGAGGTTCACACCTTGCGTTTGGATTCTGATAGCCAATCTCAAGGATTCAGTCAAATAAATTCCGAATCCCCAAAGTCCAAATTTACCAATACTGGTGAGAGAAAGAAACACCTCTGGATTGCATGTGTGTAATGTAATCTCTTGGTACATGTGATGATGAAGTGCTGGGTCTCCCTGAGGTGTGTTGCTCGTCTATTCTTCAACGCGTCCAGAACATGCAAGCCTGTATATATGATTTACTGGGCATTGTACCTCAGGGGCAGTGGGGCATTTTCTGATTACACACCCTGGTGATTTATCTGGTCCGATTGTCAGTCGGTGGTAAGGTCCTTGTCAGCAGTTTGGGATTTACTGTAGGGAGTCAATATCTGTAAAATACTATCTAGTATGGAGACTATTTCAAAAAACACAAAAAATCAGTAGGTTGGTTTTTAAATAAAACAATAGGTAACAAAGAATAAAGTGCCACAGAAATACAACATGACAAAGAGCTGAAGGTAGCTAGAGCATCTGCCATCCAGTACTTAACCATAACACTATTTTTTTTAATCTAATTACCCAGTCTGTATGATATTAAGTAAATCCTCTCATTAATCAGGTTTTAGGATTGTGTAGTGTGTCACAATTGACCCCGGGAATGAGGTGGAGTCCATCTGCCTTCATTTATGCCCACCTCTAATTAACATCACACCAGAATGGGACACATTTGTGTGTGTGTGCGAGTGCGTGTGTGAGTGTGCGTGTGACATGGGATCTCTTGACCCCAATCAACAGAGCCAGACCACATGGAGAGAGAGGTATATGCCGGTTTAGTACCACATACTGTAAGTAGGGCTATATGCTCTATATATCATCAAGACATGGTCTCTTATTTCCCACTTGTTAGGATTTGTTCACTTCAGGTGAAGAAAGACATATCAGCCATTTATTCATTACTTTTAACAAAACATTTTGATGTATTCTGATCTTTCTAACTAGTTTTAAAGGACTCTCTATTGCATTATTTGGTGTTAAAGTATTACAGTTGATTCAGGTTGAGTCTGGAGCAGTCAGCTGTAAACCTGCAAATTGCTGATTTTTTGGCTTCTTAGGGACATTGGAAACAAAGACATAAACACAACACTGACAATCTCCTTTTAAGTTGATATTGCAAACAAAAGGGATGTCTATTCGCACATCCCGCAATAAACTGAGCTCTGTTTTAACTCCTGAGAGAAATACTTTTCTCTTCAGCTGCTAAATGCTCCACTATGTTCCCCAGCTAGTGTGTGTGTGCGGTTTTGGAGCAGGTAGTGTACACTGTTATCCCAAATGAGTGGACTTTACTAGAGATTTGTGTAGAAACCCGTTGCCTTCAACAGTCTAAGTTTTTACACAAACTTAACAGGTCAAGTTGTATTAACACAGAGCAGTAAGTTGATACAGTAGACAAATCAGGTTTACATTAGGAGTCATTACTAAAATGATTAGTAAATATAAATTATTTTTTCCTGGAGTCATGTTGTCTAAAATAATCTTGTTATGTTAAAGTTGCCCTAAGCAATGCCATGCGTTTGTTTTTATGGGGCGCCGTTTGTAAAGCGGCTCGTGCTGAAAATAAAAGCAACATTTTGTCACATTTAGCTTTAAATAATGTTTAAAAACCTGGTATGAACATTTTGAGGGTCCTTTCTTCTTCTTGCACCTTTACAACAATATTTGTCAACTTGGAAAATATTTTAATAGTAAATCCAAATATTAAATGTTACACCTAAGTTAATGGTAAATCTATCATGCTAAATCTAAATCTAAATGTTAAATCTAAATCTAAATGTTAAATCTAAATCTAAATGTAAAATCTAAATCGTAAATTTTAAATCAAATATTAATCTAATTAAATCTAAATTTAAATCTAAATGAATCTAAATATTAATCTAAAACTAAATGTAAATCTAAATCTAAATCTAAATATTAAATCTAAATATTAAATCTAAATCTAAATGTTAAATCTAAATCTAAATGTTAAATCTAAATCTAATCTAATGTAAATCTAAATATTAATCTAATCAATTAAATCTAAATATTAATTTTAAATCTATTAAATCAAATCTAAATGTTAAATCTAAATCTAAATCTAATAGTAAATCTAAATATTAATCTAAATCTACTAATGTTAAACTAAATCTACATTCTAAATCTATCTAACTCTAAATGTTAACTAAATACAATCTATCAATGTTAACTCTATTAATATCTAATAAATCAATGTTAATCTAAATGTTCGGGTGAAACTAAATATTTAGCTATATGCAAATTATGTCGGTAACCGAAGTACCAAATAAAAGCTTGAGGTCAGTGTATGTTTAATAGTGGTCCATAACGAATAAAATCCTCTCATTGGGATATATGACTCTTGAACTTGGATAACCGTGAAAATAACTACCTAAAATATAAACACAGTTGGGAAACTGTATTTGAAGAGTACTTTGAGTTTTTAGTGTCACTTTTATGAATGGTGTGGGATTATAGCCACAGCCAGCCACGGGGGCTCACTTTGACTGGTCTGTCACGTTCGCTTGCATTAGGTCAGCAAGGCCTATCCCCGCCCCCCCCGACAAGTGCACCGACAAGACACTGCGAAATGTCCAACGAATCCGCGTTACCGAGAACATCGGCAGAGCCGTCCCGGTGGCTGAACAAACTTATTCACACAGCGACGCAACAGCAGCTCAGGGCCACCTCGTAGCATGTTTTTCAAAATCACGGAGCTAGCCAACCCTGTTGTCAAGGCTAACTTAACTAAACTAGCTACGGTAGCTAGCCATAGAGATTTGCTACTACTTTGACAAGACAATGCTAGCTCCGTGATTGGAAACATGCTTACCGATGGCCTGCGGTGGCCCCGAGGCTGTCGCTGTTATAAGTGATAAGTGATAGGCTCTTGCTGACCTTAATGCAATCGAACATGACAGACCAGTCAAAGTGAGCCCCCCCCCCCCTTTGACCTTTGAGTTTTGAATGTCACTTTTAAATGGTGTGGGATATAGCCACTATAGCCAGCCAAGAGGGGGGGCTCACTTTGACTGGTCTGTCATGTTCGATTGCATTAAGGTCAGCAGAGCCTATCACCGCCCGCCCCCGACAAGGCACGGTACTGTTGCCATGGTCACTCTGCGAAATGTCTAACGATCACGTTAGCCGAAACATCGACAGGCCGTCCTGGTGGCTGTACAAACTTATTAAACAGCAACAGCGCAGCCTCGGGCCACCGCAGGCCACCTCGGTAAGCATGTTTTCCAAATCACGGAGCTAGCATTGTCTTGTTGTCAAGGTAGTAGCAAATCTCTACTGGCTAGCTACCGTTAGCTAGTTTAGTTAAGTTAGCCTTGACAACAGGGTTGCTAGCTCCGTATTTTGAAACATGCTTACCGAGGTGGCCCTGAGGCTGTTGCTGTCGCTGTTGAATAAGTTTGTTCAGCCACCGGGACGGCTCTGCCGATGTTCTCGGCTAACGCGGATTCGTTGGACATTTCGCAGTGTCTTGTCGGGGGCGGGCGGGGATAGGCTCTTGCTGACCTTAATGCAAGCGAACGTGACAGACCAGTCAAAGTGAGCCCCCCCGTGGCTGGCTGTGGCTATAATTCCCACACCATTCATAAAAGTGACACTAAAAACTCAAAGTACTCTTCAAATACAGTTTTCCCCAACTGTGTTTATATTATTTAGTATTATTTCAGGTTATCCAAGTTCAAGAGTCCATATCTCCCAATGAGAGGATTTTTATTCGTTATTTGACACTATAAACATACACTCACCTCCTCGACTTTTATTTTGGTACTTCCGTTACCGACATTAATTTGCATATTAGCTAAATATTTAGTTTCACCCGAAACATTTAGATTAACATTTAGATTTAGATTTAGATTTAACATTTAGATTTAGATTTAACATTTAGATTTAGGATTTAATATTTAGATTTAACATTTAGATTTAGATTTAGAGTTTAACTTTAGATTTAGATTTAAACATTTAGATTTAGATTAATATTAGATTTAACATTTAGATTATTTAGATTTACTTAGATTAATTATTTAGATTTACATTTGATTTAGATTTGATTTAACATTTAGATTTAATATTTAGATTTAACTTATTTAATTTACATTTAGATTTAGATTTACATTTAGATTTAGATTTACATTTAGATTTAGATTTACTATAGATTTAACATTTAACATTTAGGTGTAACATTTAATATTTGGATTTACTATTTAAAATTTTTCCATTTGACAAATATTGTTGTAAATGGCAAGAAGGTGACCCTCAAATTTCATACCAGTTTTAAACATATTTAAAGCTAAATGTGCAAAATGTTGCTGTTTTTTCAGCACGAGCCGCTTTACAAACGGCGCCCCATATGTTTTAGGCTAGTCACATACAGCAAAAAAACAACATATATGTATAATATATATATATATACATATATATATATCTATATATATTATATATATTATATATAATGTATGTATATACACTACCGTTCAAAAGTTTGGGGTCACCCAAACAATTTTGTGTTTTCCTGAAAAGTCACACTTATTCACCACCACACGTTGTGAATGAATAGAAAATAGAGTCAGACTTGACAAGGTTAGAAATAATGATTTGTATTTGAAATAAGATTTTTTTTACATCAAACTTTGCTTTCGTCAAAGAATCCTCCATTTGCAGCAATTCCAGCATTGCAGACCTTTGGCATTCTAGCTGTTAATTTGTTGAGGTAATCTGGAGAAATTGCACCCCACGCTTCAGAAGCAGCTCCCACAAGTTGGATTGGTTGGATGGCACTTCTTGCGTACCATCGGTCAAGCTGCTCCCACACACAGCTCAATGGGTTCAGATCTGGTGACTGCCGCTGGCCCTCCATTACCGATAGAATACCAGCTGCCTGCTTCTGCTCTAAATAGTTCTTACCCAATTTGGAGGTGTGTTTAGGGTCATTGTCCGTTTAGGATGAAATTGGCTCCAATCAAGCGCTGCCACTGGGTATGCATGGCGTTGCAAAATGGTATAGCCTTCCTTATTCAGAACCTTTTACCCTGTACAAATCTCCCACCTTACCAGCACCAAAGCAACCCCAGACCATCATATTACCTCCACCACGCTTAACAGATGGCGTCAGGCATTCTTCCACATCTTTTCATTTGTTCTGCGTCTCACAAACGTTATTCTTTGTGACCAACACCTCAACTTGGATTCATCCGTCCACAACACTTTTTTCCAGTCTTCCTCTGTCCAATGTCTCTGTTCTTTTGCCCATCTTAATCTTTTTCTTTTATTGGCCAGTCTCAGATATGGCTTTTTCTTTGCCACTCTGCCCTGAAGCCCAGAATCCCGCAGCCGCCTCTTCACTGTAGATGTTGACACTGGTGTTTTGCGGGTACTATTTAATGAAGATGCCAGTTGGGGACCTGTAGGCGCTGTTTCCAAACTAGAGACTCTAATGTACTTATCTCGCTCAGTTGTGCAACGCGGCCTCCCACTCTTTTCTACTCTGGTTAGAGCCTGTTGTGCTGTCCTCTGAGGAGTAGTACACACCGTTGTAGGAATCTTCAATTTCTTAGCAATGTCTCGCATGGATAGCCTTCATTTCTAAGGACAAGAATAGACGTCAGTTTCATAAAAAGTTTTCTTTTTCTGGCCATTTTGAGCGTTTAATTGCCCCCACAATGTGATGCTCCAGAAACTCAATCTGCTCAAAGGAAGGTCAGTTTTGTAGCTTCTGTAACACCTAACTTTTCAGATGTTGAACATGATTGCACAAGGGTTTTCTAATCCTCAATTAGCTTTCTGAGCCATTGAGCAAACACATTGGACCATTAGAACACTGGAGTGATAGTTGCTGGAAATGGGCCTCTATACACCTATGAGAATTTGCACAAAAACCAGACATTTGCAGCTAGAATAGTCATTTACCACATTAGCAATGTATAGAGGTATTTCTTCAAAGTTAAGACTATTAAAAGTTATCTTCATTAAAAAAATACAGTGTTTTTCCTTCAAATAAGGACATTCAATGTGACCCCAAACTTTTGAACGGTAGTATATATAGGTAAAGAGACTATCCAGTATTAGGGACCACTAAGGCCATATAAAAGAGACTTCAGATACAGTATTGGGACCCCTAAGGTCTATATAAAAGAGACTTCATATACAGTATTAGGGACCCTAAGGTCCATATAAAGAGACTCAGATACAGTATTAGGGACCACTAAGGTCTATATAAAGAGACTTCAGATACAGTATTAGGACCACTAAGGTCTATATAAAAGAGACTTCAGATACAGTATTAGGGGACCACTAAGGTCTATAAAAGAGACTTCAGATACAGTATTAGGGGACCACTAAGGTCTATATAAAAAAGAGACTTTCAGAAATAGTATTAGGGACCACTGAGTTCTATATAAAAGAGACTTCAGATACAGTATTAGGGCCCACGATAGTCATATAAAAAAGAGACTTTTCAGAATAGTATTAGGGACCACTGAGGTCTATAAAAGACCTTTAAATACATTATTAGGGGCCACTAAGGTCTATATAAAGAGACTTAAATACAGTATTAGGGACCACTAAGGTCTATATAAAAGAGACTTCAGATACAGTATTAGAGGACCACTAAGGTCTATATAAAAAGACTTCAGATACAGTATTAGGGGACCACTAAGGTCTATATAAAGAGACTTCAGATACTATTAGAGGACCCTAGTGGTATGTAAAAGAGACTTCAGATACATTATAGGACCACTAAGGTCTACATAAAAGAGACTTCAGATACTTATTAGGCGACCACTAGGGCTATATAAAAGAGACTTCAGATACTATTAGGGGACCACTAAGGTCTATATAAAAGAGACTCAGATACAGTATTAGGGGACCACTAAGGTCTATATAAAAGACTTCAGATACGTATTGGGGCCCACAAGGTCATATAAGAGACTTCAGATACAGTATTAGAGGACCACTAAGGTCTATATAAAAGAGACTTCAGATACAGTATTAGGGGACCACTAAGGTCTATATAAAAGAGACTTCAGATCAGTATTAAGGACCACTAAGGGGTATATAAAAACTTCAGATACAGATTAGGGACCACTAAGGTCACTAAAAGAGACTTCAGATACAGTATTAGGCGACCACTAAGGTCTATATAAGAAGACTTCAGATACAGTATAGGGGACCACTAAGGTCTATATAAAAAGACTTCAGATACAGTATTAGGGACCACTAAGGTCATATAAAAGAGACTTCGATACAGTATAGACCACTAAGGTCTATTAAAGAGACTTTAATACAGTAGGGACCACTAAGGTCTATATAAAAGACTTCAGATACAGTATTAGGGACCACTAAGGTCTATACAAAAGAGACTTCAGATACAGTATGAGGACCACTAAGGTCTATAAAAATAACTCAGATACAGTATAGGGGACCTAAGGTCTATATAAAAGACTTCAGATACAGTATTAGGGACCACTAAGGTCTATATAAAAGAGACTTCAGATACAGTATTAGGGGACCACTAAGGTCATATAAAAAGACTTCAGATACAGTATTAGGGGACCACTAGGCTATATAAAAGAGACTTCAGATACAGTATTAGGGGACCACTAAGGTCTATATAAAAGAGACTTCAGATACACTATTGGGGACCACTAAGGTCCATATAAAAGAGACTTCAGATACAGTATTAGGGGAGCAGTAAGGCCAAGCAAAAGCATCCAAAAAGCAGCATGTCATACGACCTTTAAAAGACTCTATGTTTGTGGGGAAATTGTTCTTTTTGAAATTTGAGGGTTAACGTCCCGCTCGTATCCGAGGTGACTGAAGTAAACGGGACGGGGTTTTAGCGTCTTGCTCAAGGACAAATCGGCAGGACAGTGTTATTGATGGACAGTGGTATCGATTGTAGTTGTGGTGGAGATGTAATCTGACTACTGGCTGCTTACGGGACAGCCTCGTTCACCCCGAGGCAGCCAGTCAGAGGACACAGACGTCTCTCCTTTTACTCCTCGCGCTCTAACGAACGATCTGAGCTTCATGTTTCCTCTGCTGAGATAATAAACAGTGCACAATGTATTGATCACTTCACCCTGCAGAGGTGTTACTGCATCTAATGTTGATCACAGTTTATTTGGATGAGTAACAGCGCTGTGTTACTCTCTGTAGTCTCTCCAGCGGGCTATTGGACTTAGTGGACTCTCTATCTGTCTGCCCACGCTTTCTCTCTCTTCTTCAATCCTTTAATCTCTGCATAAACCCTCTCTGACTTCATAGCCCTGAGTCATACTGTGTCCTCTTCTCTCCTCTCCTCTCCTCTC
>NC_045744.1:3462441-3464208 GCF_008692095.1 Etheostoma spectabile
CTCTCCTCTCCTCTCCTCTCCTCTCCTCTCCTGGGTGTATCTGCTCCATGGGTTGCTGACGCCGCCTGCTAATTGCATAGGAGCAATTTTGATGGCTGTATATTAAACACACTTAGGTACACCTGTTTAACTGCTTGTTTACACACATATCTAATCAGCCAATTACGTGGCAGCATCTCGATACATTTAGGCATGCAACATGGCGTGGCATGGTTGTTGGAGTATTTTAGAAACAGCTGATCTACTGGCATTTACACGCACAACCATCTCGGGTTTACAGAGACTGATCGGAAAAGAGAAAAAGATCACGGCAGTTCTCTGGGCTAAAACATCTTGTTGATGACCGAGGTCAGGGGAAAATGGCCAGACTGGTTTGAGCTGATAGAAAGGCAACAGTAACTCAAATAAGCACTCACTGCATTACAACCAGGGTGTGCAGAAGAGCATCTCCGAACGCACAACACGTCAAAATGGCAGCAGCAGAAGACCATATCACTCCTTTTATGACTGCAGTGGACCATATTCTGAAGGCTACTTCCAGCAGGATAACACGTTACGTCACCACAAACCTTAAATCATCTCAAACCGCTTTTTAACTGTACTCCACAGTCATCAGATCCTAATCCAATAAAGCACCTTTGGGATTCATTGTATAGCTTCAGCTTATTTCTAATTTAATGCAAAGGCTTTTAGTTCTGAGTTTGCAAACAAAATGATGGTTGGTTAAAAGGATCCCAACATCCACAAAGAGCACAGTAAAGCTGCAGGAGGGGAAGAAGTGTCTTTATCTTCTATCTTTTATCAATTATAGTTGACTTGATACAAAGTAGAAACACTGAAATGGTAAAATAAGTTAAAGTCCTGCATTCAAAATCCAAATTAACTAAGTAAAGGTGTGAAAGAATTAACAAGATATATATATATATATATATATATATATATAAAATACTTTCACATCTTTACTTATTTAATTTGGACTTTTGATAAAAGATACATGTGTTATCTTTTATTTATTTATGTCAGGTTCATTTAACAGGGATGATGCACACTAACAATACATATAAAATGTAAAATATGCCAGAATTAGCCAAAAGGTCATTGGATTATTATAATTTCTGAATCACTGTGTAAGCAGCATTTCACTGTTTTAGCTGGTGAAGGTGACGCTACATTCAACTACTGTACATATTGATACACTGAAATATCTGTAAATTAACAGTTTTATGACTGTAAATTGTCCCTTGTACGTGATTCACAGGTGTGTTTCTGTTCATTTACAATATAACAGAAAGTTTTTTTTTTACCATTGACACAGTTATTTAACTAAAAAATTCTGTTTTTTAATTACGGTAGAAAGTCTGGGAAATGAGCTGCCAGTACTCTTTCTGTTATTTTACGGGTTTCTTTCTTAGAGTGTAGGTATATAGTACTGTATATAGTACAGTAATATAACTTCAGCTGGCGTAATGTAGTAAAATGCATTCCCCTTTAGTTGTAGTGACACAGAAGTATAAAGTAGCATACAATTTAAATACTCAAGTAAGTAAACGTGTACTTAAGTACAGTACTTGAGTAAATGTATTTCCAGTTGTCATAAGTTTACATGCCCATGCTTAAGTTGACTAAAAAGAGGAATAAAGAAATCATCTTTTGGAAATTTATCTTCATGCCTTAATTAAAAAATGAGGTAAAATCCAACTTTTATGGACACCTATTATAATAATAAGTATACACAGCCCTATGTTAAATTCCCATAGAGGCAGGCAG
>NC_045744.1:3464218-3492655 GCF_008692095.1 Etheostoma spectabile
TTAAAGGCCAGTTATTTTATGGATCGGGATACTATGCATCCTGATAAAGTTCCCTTGGCCTTTAGAATTAAAATACCCCCCCACCCCCCACCCCCCCATCATCACATACCCTTTACCATACATAGAGATTGGCATGGGATACTTTTCCTAAAATCATCTCTCAATGCAAATCAAACCTGCTATTAGTCCAACTGAAATAAAACCATTTTTTTATTCCTCTTTTTAGTCAACTTAATTATGGGCATGTAAACTTATGAGCACAACTGTAGCTGCATTCCATGATTGTAAAACCATCACTTCCCATAAAACTTTACAATAGCTCCAAAATAAAGCCAAGACATGTTATGATCATATTTGTTAGATAAGTCACATAAGTCATAGTTTGTTGTCGGTCTGAACTGAATTTGAACTTCAATAGTATCTTTTCTTCCCAACATGCTGCGATTTCTATTCATTCGCTATGTATTACACCGCCCACTGAGCAGAGTAATATTATTAGCATATTAGTTTATAAATATTAGTAGCATAATCAAGTTTTGCCAATCACCTATTTGCACACTAATTTCTGTGTCTACAAGCTTTCTAGTATGTTAAAGCCTGTAGGTTTCATTGTCATACCAAGTCAGATGTTTTATGGTCATAGCACAATTTATGGGAAAGACATATTGCAGATATAAAATAAAGAGACACACAACAGCAATGTGGTCAGATTCACAAAATGCCATCGGTGACCAGAGGCTGTGACCATAAAAACATGGCATTAAATCTTCAGCCTACTTTTTTTCTGTTGAATACTGGAACCTGCAACACTGTGAAGCCAATCTGTGATATGAAAAACATATCAGGCTCTGATTTTAAATACATGTCTCCAATCTACTGCTTTAGTTTTAAATAATGGTTTTATCTTTTATTTTTGGTGCAATCTGGTTTGTTTTAATGAGTCCGTATGACAGCTGTGGAGTAACCACATGCCTCATCCTCCTTCCTGCGCCCATCGCTCCCTTGGGTGGTGAGGGTGCATAAGTGTGTGTTTGGTGGTGGTGATGGTGGAAGCGGGCTGGAGACAAGCTGTGAGTCTTGGTGTGGGGCTTGTGGGTAAATAAGAGTCAGAAGGAGGAAGAGAGCTGGTCCGCAGCTTTACCCTTCCAGTGACTCAGCAATTCCAGAGATGATTCTTTTTTTGTAAATAATCCCCTCTTCTCATTTCTGCTCCCTTCACTCCTTATCCCCTTTGCCCTTTTCACACTCACATCACTGCCTCTTCCCTCCTCGCTCCCAGTAATCATTTATGTCTCATTACCTAATTGCTTTTGTACATAAAAATAACATTTCATCACCGTAATGACTCGCAGTTAAGAGGGAGAGCACGTTTGAAAACTCATCACCACACATCCTTTGTGCCATTGAGTCATTGTTTAAATTCAGTTGGTTTGCGGTAGGATTTTCAGCTGGAAGACCCATCACTGACAGCGCTCATCTGTTTAGTGCAGAGAGAGATGTCAGTGGCACTTTGCAGGGGACGCAGGGACAGAAATAGACCATGCTGGGATATCTGAGGAGAGAAGAAGAAAGGAGAGGCCCTGGGTATTCTGCCAGATTACACCGACTCTCCGGCATGGTGGGGTGGAGAATTAAAGCCAACAGAGACAATGAGGAGCATGGGCGTGCACTGGGTCATGTACTGAACTCTGTGTGTGTGTGTGTGTGTGTGTGTGTGTGTGTGTGTGTGTGTGTGTGTGTGTGTGTGTGTGTGTGTGTGTGTGTGTGTGTGTGTGTGTGTGTGTGTGTGTGTGTGTGGGAGAGAGAGAGAGAAAGCAATGAGGTGGCTGCAGCAGTGGTGGTCTGATAGAAGACAGAGAGAGGAAAGGAAAGAAAATGAGCTTCCTATTAGATTAGGATGAGACAGCACTACAGAATACAACAATCAGTGGAGAAGATTTGCAAGAGAGCACATGTGTCATGGGTATAAAATGGAAACTCAGCACAAGATATTGAAAAATTCCTTCATTTGTATCAATTAGCAGCTACATTTTGGTCCGAGGACTGACTCGATGTTGACTTGATAATCAGACTGCTGTTTAGTTTTGCATCACAAGTCACTCAGATGTTGTGTTCTTGCAAATTCCTGTTTAGGAGAGCAGTGACTGATGCATCTGCCCACTTACAGTCACTCATCACAGGTTCTTAAAATATATTTTAAGATGTGTTTTTTAGGCATGCTTTAATGAGATATTGACAGAGAGGAGAGAAGAACATGCAGCATAGGCACCTGAGCCAGACTTGAACCGCAGCAGCTGCTCAGTGTTCTTTCAGGAAGACCTAACTATTAATTATGCACTCCTGAATCAATTCAGCTGTTATCCTAATGAATGTATATTTTATCATGCTGTGTATTACTGTCGCATATTTGCACCTAGTCTCTCTCTGATCAAAATGTACCTCAATGTAAATCCAACGCTCCACCCAACTCGATTCAGCTGTTGGAGGCATTCACCTTCCTGCTTAACCAATCAGAATCGTTACACAATGGCAAGGGTCAATCACAGAGTCACAACCCTGCTTTAAAAATCAGTTTCTCCCTTTGCTATCAGCTGTCGTTGCAGGCAAAGAGTGCAACCCTCCACCCCCCCTTCCACCTCCGGTCCTCTCCTCCAGCTGGCCAGTCTTAAAGTTAGTAAGTTAGTGTTAGTGTGTTAGTGTAGTGTTGAAATCGTCAAAATAGTGACAAACGCTCTTTGGCAAGTACAAATCTCTACTTTCATTAATTTTGGGGCGTCTTTTTCAATTTTATAGCATTTGGAGAAAAAATTGAAGTGGTTTTGAAATAGTATTGAGTAAAAGTTGACATATTCCAGTCTGTGATTATCCATCAGCATTCATTACTTTAATTTTAGTCTAAATAATTCCTAATTTCTGTTTTCTAACTCATTATTACATTAGGTATTATTTCCTTGTGTATTGACCAAAAAATCCCAAAAGTAACTGTAAAACTAAAGTTAATAATTTAGTGTTACGTAGTGTTGAAAATGTCAAAATAGTGACAAACATTGAAAAAAAGAGTCAAAAGTGTTGAAAAAAGAAACAAAAACATTAGAAAAAGATAGAAAGCATCAACAAAAGGGTTGATTTTCAGTTTTGATGCAAAGACAACACAAGGGTCAAGCCTTGCACTTGTCTTAGTCCCAAGCCTTGTTGGACTCGGAAGTCTCCTGGACTGGGCTATTGGGAACAAGTAAAGTTGTCTCTGGCTGCAGATTTGGGATCAGTTGTACAGAACAATGCCTATAAATTTTACAGATCAACTCTTTAATCACTATGTTAACGTTGGAAAGACACTATTGCCTAATGTGGTCTTGAACAGGACTCGATTTGCTCTGGACTCGGTCTTGACTTTGTCTCAACTTCCTTTGGACTCGGTCTTGACTTGTCTCGACTTCCTTTGGACTCGGCCTTGACATTGTCTGGACTTCCTTTGGACTCGGTCTTGACATTGTCTGGACTTCCTTTGGACTCGGTCTTGACTTTGTCTCGACTTCCTTTGGACTCGGCCTTGACTTTGTCTCGACTTCCTTTGGACGGACTCGGTCTTGACATTGTTTCAACTTCCTTTGGACTCAGTCTTGACTTGGTCTTGACTTCCTTTGGACTCTGCCTTGACTTTGTCTCGACTTCCTTTGGACTCGGTCTTGACTTTTTCTGGACTTCCTTTGGACTCGGTCTTGACTTGGTCTCGACTTCCTTTGGACTCGGCCTTGACATTGTCTCGACTTCCTTTGGACTCGATCTTGACTTTTTCTGGACTTCCTTTGGACTCGGTCTTGACATTGTCTCGACTTCCTTTGGACTCGGTCTTGACATTGTTTCGACTTCCTTTGGACTTGGTCTTGACATTGTCTCGACTTCCTTTGGACTCGGTCTTGACATTGTTTCGACTTCCTTTGGACTCGGCCTTGACATTGTCTCAACTTCCTTTGGACTCGGCCTTGACATTGTCTCGACTTCCTTTGGACTCGGTCTTGACTTGGTCTTGAATGGACCTGCACTTGGACTTAATTAAGTTGGTCTCGACTACAGCCTTGCCTTGTCATGACATCATCACTGAGCCGGGCTCTCAGGCCCCCCAAGCGTCCTCAGATTGGAAACAATGCCTCTCTCCATGTCCGTCCAAATTCAAAGGGTTTATCATATTATCCATGTCAGGTTGAACAATGGGTCACCATGACTGGTTTGGCTTTTTCTCAAAGCTCACTGTGCCCAGACCTCACTCCTACTCGTTCTCATTACTCACTACTTATTTATACAGTTTGACATATCATATAAAGGCCAGCTAGATAGATCATTACGCATGCCTCATTTGGTTTTGTCAGGATGACATGGGTTACAGAACATAATGAATGACGTGGAAATGAAACTGTAATGTTCAGGTTTTTTCATCTCTAGCTTATGTTCATCATGGATGCAAGTATCGGCTTAGCATGAACGCAAGAGAGAGTCATCACTTGTTTATTTGAAAGGTAATCTAACGATTTAACATGTTAATTAGATCAGACCAGACTTAATTCTCTTGAGCTAAAACTAGGCTTTGATTTCTGCCTGCACATCCTCTTTTTACAATACATTCAGATTTTCTCCCAGTAGCCACTGCGGTGAATTGCTTAGTGATGATTGATAGTTTGACAGGCTCTGCCATTGTCTGAGTGGTCTAATATTTTGCATATTTCCCTACTGAAATACATTCTTCAGTCTACTTTGTCCCAGCATGTTTAGCCAATTATTCTGACCAGTGGGGGCATTTAAAGGTCCCCCTGTTTTTTTTTTCCTCCCTGTCACTGTATATAATTAGCTGGGATCATTTCTGTGTACTTATTTAATGATCAGGTCACAATGCCACAGTTTCTCAGATAAACATAATTATTGTCATTATTTTAGTAACGAATTTAGCATGAAAAAGAATCTCTGGATCAAAAACACAATGTAAAATCTTGGGTTTTGCAAGTTAAAAAATAAAGGTGAAGGTGGAGAACTCCTCAGGACTTTTAGCAAGTTCTCTGAAAAGGATTAGACATTCAGCAGGCATGAAACACTAACGTAATAGACCTGGGACAATAACCCGTCAATAATTGATCAAACATGTACATAAAGATGAGACAAGCCATGCGTTTAAAGATTCATAGAATAAAATAGACGGAGATCGGTAACCAGTTGAAGTATATTATACAGCATTCACTTTTTTGCACACGTCCACCTGAAATGACATTAAAAACTTGATTTCAAGTTTTTAATGTCATTTCAGGTGGAAGTGTGCAAAAAAGTGCATGTTTATCGGTAATTTAAGTGTAATTAAAATCCCCCTCCACTGATCTCACATGCAACTTTTCATGTAACTCAACTCTAGTCCATGCATGTTTTTGGCAAAACTGTAAAACTGTGGTAGATCTAACTTTGTGTGACTGTAAGTTAGTTAGTTACTAAAAAAACAAATAAAGATAAATATGTCATGGTGAGAAACAAACCAATATTAAGACCATATGGCATACAGCGAAGGCTCATTAGACATTATGTCTTTCGGGACATTTCTATTGCCTGGAGTTTGTGTTTGCAAGGTCTGTTTGTTTGAGAGAGAAAGAGAGAGAGAGAAAAGGGTGGGATGGACCCGGGGGGGGACATGTGTGAATGTGATGGATGCTGTGGGTTCTCTATCTTCCCAACAATTAGACCGTCCCTGCTGTTTCCCCCTCACACACAGTGGCCTGCTTTGGATGCCTCAGCACACATCAAATTTACTCATGCCATTTAAAATCACTACTAGAGATTATGTTTCTGCACAGGGTGCAGGATCCCGCTAAAAATGCAAGATCCCCTGCCCGTGTATCAGTGATTATGGTCCCATAGCCAAACACAATGACGGAGCGGAGCGGTCTGGCCCTCGGGCTAATGCTCAACAACAACAACTAAAAGCTTGACACTGCCAGAATGAAATAGCTCTGTTAAAAGGGTCAAAGCAACAAATTGTATTCCTCTGTTTTCTGTCACTTCCCCTCGGCCTCCCCTCACATCATCTGAGCTGGTCGTTACAGTAATTGTTTTTATGCACACAATTAATCTGCTTAGAAATGGGAAAAATGACCTTGTGGTTTGTGCAAAGCTAATTTTGTAATGCAGTTCATTTCCCAGTGACAAGTGCGTCAAAATGAGAGAAATCACTCGCACGGGTTTGAGTTTTGCATTAATATAAATTGCACTTTTAATGGCATGTAAAGAATATGAATCATCTTATACAGTACCTCACAAGAGGCTTTTTTTGCATTAAAGAAAACGTCGGGTATTTTTTTAACCTTGATCTTCATCTATTCTAGAGCGCAAATTCCACATAAACTTCAGCTTTACATAACTCATTCAGGCAGCTAGTCGATCCCTACGCAGTTAACTACAACAGCTAATCCAGGGGACTCATTTCTGTTTACTTCAATCATGCTCAGAGACAAGCATTTGAAATGAGTTTCTTTCCAAAGGACAGGAGGCTGTCAAGATGAGTGTTAAGTGGGACATGCATTATTCAGCAGAAATTATTGTTGCTGCATGAGTGTAAATGCTGGCGAGGTGATGCCAATTCTTGGCAGGGATGTTAAAGTGTATGTAAATGGTCTGCAGTATTCATTTTCAGGCGTGTGTGGACAGGGTGTTGGGCTGGTGGTAGGTTCAGGAGCAGACACGGAGGAAAGGTTGGGAAACAGGAACAGAGGTAGGAAAAATGGTCCAAAGAAATCCTCTGGGACTGAGAGCGGGCAGACAGGTGGGAGGCAGGTCCAAAAAAAGACAATTAGGCTTGTGTAGGTAGACCGGGCACCCAGGACAGAAGCAGGGATCCAAAAACACAACTTCAAAAATAGCTTAAATCTGAGATGATAGCGGAAGCTAATCAAGCCAAAACCCCTAGGGATGGCCATGGCGAGTGTTACCACTGTTGGTGAATGGACGATCTGGCAGAGACTGGTCGGAAAGCCGGGGTTTAAGACAGGAGCGGGGATTGCCGGATCTGCTTCAGGTGTGTAGGCAGCCACAGGTGTCCTGACGAGGAGGGCGGAGCCAGGAGCACCATACCCACCCAGCACAGGACAGAAAGAAGGCAAAACAAAGAAAAAACACAAGGGAGAGGGAAAACAGACAGGAGAGGCAGCAAACCAAACCATGACACAGGGATTAGTCATAGAATAAAGTCAGAATAAAGTCTGAATTCTGACTTTATTCTCAGAATTATAAAAAGTCAGAATTCTGAGATTAAAGTCTGAGAATAAAGTCAGAATTCTGACTTTAATCTCAGAATTTTGAGAATAAAGTCAAAACTCAAATAGATTTTTCACCAGCGGTCCTAATCCTCTTCCGTTCCAAAAATTAGCGAGGACCAACAAGTTAAGTTCAGATAAGATTGTAGTATTCATTTCATCCTTGTGCATGTGCATGATACAAACAAATCGGGGGCCCACTCATAAAAACATTACTCCATGGCCCTATAAGTGGTCAAAAACTCTACAGGGTGCCTTCCAATTAATAGATACAGCATATGTAATGACATAATAACACCCTTAATCACACAGCGTAAAAAGAGTGGGGTGACTTTAATATGTGCTGTGCACTGATGAGTTAATAAAGTGTGTGTGTGTGTGTGTGTGTGTGTGTGTGTGTGTGTGTGTGTGTGGTGTGTGTGTGTGTGTGTGTGTGTGTGTGTGAGTGTGTGTGAGTGTGTGTGTGTGTGTGACACAGTGGGTGAACTAGCCAACAGACCCTGACAGAACAGATGAGTGTTCAGAAGCCAAAGCATTGTCCTGGCTCTTTGACTTCAGTTGGCACACAGGTGGAAGTGGATGATGGGATGAAACCAATACGGGGGGGGGGGGGTCTTAGTTTCCTGTCACAAAACAATCCCAGCTGAAACAGCCTAAAAACCTGAAGGAGACTAAATGTTTAGCAAACGAAGCAAAAAAGGAAATAAGAGCTGCCTGGAGATTCTTCCTTCCATGAATCATATTTCATGAATCATGTTTCCTGTTTTCCATATTGCTGGCATATCACCGCACTACTCTCTTTTCTCTCCTTCTTCTTTTTTGGCCAGAGGGCTCATGGATGTTTCTGGGTCGTCTGTAATGGGAAGTGTTTAGCAGAGCAGGCGAATGAAGCGCCGCTCCGGCCAGCTGCTCTCCTCTGCTGCTTTTTCATTTTTAAGAGAAGAACAACGAAAACCATAACATTAAAAAAGGAGTTGCTGAATTAGTTTTCATACCTTGCAATCTGTGTCCAGGGACTTTCTCGGGAAGCCACATTTGAACGATTCATAATTGACATAAAACATCGTATGCATGAGCTGCAGACCGTATGCAAGATGTGCTCTTGTTAGGGCAGTTGATCTCTTCCTCCTCTTCCTCCTCTTCCTCCTCCTCCTCCTCCTCCTCCTCCTCTTCTCCCCCAAGAGACACATTGCTCATTACATAATTTGTTGATGTAAGCAAATAAACAGTAGAAATAGTGGAATAAGTAAAAGTGTCAGTAAGTCTTTGCATGACAAGTCTGAATCCACGTCTCGTATTTTTGGAATATTATTATGTAATGGATCCAAAGAGTGTATGCATTTTGAACCTTTTTTGAGTCATGCATTATAATATACATGTGTGTAGTGTGATGCAATATTGATGAGAAAGTAGTACTCATATAAAACAGTTAACAACAACAATGCTTGGCCACATTTTGAACGATTTTGTTGCCACAATACAAGATACCATAATGACAATACAAAACAATTATAATACAGTTGGATTTATGTGTATGATGTGAAATATTTGTAAGTTTTTCACCAGGGATTGTATATTGGCACAGCTGCTAATTCTTAATTCTTGGATTACTAGACTCTTTGCCATTTCCTGTCTTTAGATGCACGCGTGCAGTAAGTTTAGTGAGTGTTTTACAGCTGGATAGGGGTCATGTGATTTACAGGCCATGTGTTTTTGGATAAGGGCTGCGTTGATCAGTTGGAGGAAAATCTCTTGTTTTGTTAAAACAAATAAAACACTCAGGGGCCAAATATTAGAGAGGACCAACAAGTTAAATTCAGATGAGATGACAGCGTGTCCTGTCTCTGATGTGTGTTGTTCTCTTGATCATTTCAGCTTGACGCACTTCTCACATCCTCCCCAGCCCACAACTGTGCCGTTGCCCGCGGCTGTAAGATGATGTACTGTATCGCTCTCTTCTTTCCGTGTGTCTCGCTCACTGACTCATTCATGGACTCAGAGCTTGGACCAAATGCTAATCCTGGCATTCAGATTTAAGGTGTGTGTGCTCTGGATGCTCCCCCGGCCAAAGCCGCCTCAGCTGAGCAAATGTTCGGGAAGAAGGGCGAACGTTTGTGACTCTGTCTTCTTTCCACACACACACACATAAAGTTCCCTGTGCACAGCCACACTTGCAAAGGTGACAACAATAACAAACTGCACATGTCCTTATGAATTGCAGTAAAATGCTGATTTTGCTGGTAAAAAACCCAGGGGAAACAACTGTTTTAGCTTCTAAAAACGGGCAAATTAGGGCTTTTGCGTCCAGTCAAGGAACAGTGGAAACTGGGAAGGAGATGGATGGGAGGGGGGTGAGGTTACCAGTAAGCAGCTACATAAGCAAATTGCCCTCTGGAGGTAAACAGCCAGGGGGGGTAGTGCGGGAGACGTTGATGATTAATTGAAGCAGGACAGCCAGGGACACAGTAGAGGACCAGCACTGCAGAGGAAACCACGTAGAGGACAATCCTCGGCCATATACAGGATGAAACTACACACTCAGACCACTTATAGCTTCACAACTCGGTGTAGAATCTACCTGCAGCCACTATCAGTGCATGGCTTCCTCATTGAATTACAATGAAATGGATAGAGAGAGGGACAGAGACAGTGTGTGTGTCCATAGAGCGGAAGAGAGAGAGGACATTATGTCACGCCAAGGTAAAATTACGTACAAGCACTGCGGATGGCCTCACTCACATTTGTACCAGCTGCATGTAGACCTGAGGAGGCAACCCGATTGGTGTAAAGCTGTGTGTCCAAACCTCAACTTGCATGTAATTTTTATCTAATTTTTATCTCAGCATAGCGGACAGCGGGGGGGGGTGGGGGGAATAGACAGAGAGGAAATGGGTGGGGGCAGCTCCCAGGCTGCAAGAGGAGTGTGTCCTTGGACTGCCCTCATCTCTGACGCACACTCCCACCCACCGTTTCTCAATCACACACACACACACACACACACACACACACCTGCCACTGGTTCATTTACTCTCTCTCCAGATCAGACCAAACTAGGGCTTGCATGTGCGCACACACACACTCTTGGGTACAGGAATTAATACACTTGCTGCTGTGTTGTTTGCGTTAACACACACACACACACATACTGGGAAGCTCTTAGACTTAGCTCAGACATCTCATCAGGGATGCAGCAGAGCCCTTGTCTGCAGAGAGAGAGAGAGAGAGAGAGAGATCTGATCCTATGTTGGGTAGAACGAGGGTGGAGAGGTTGGTGGATGGTGCATGTGTATTGCAGCTACCAATCGTAGGTTAAATGGTCACATACACCGCAACCAACACAGCATGCGGGCCAACAAAGACACACCAGTGAATAAAAAGTCCACACACGGAGGTAAGTATGCCAATGCGCTCATCTTTTTATTGCACAACAATGTATCGTCTTTTTACGAACGCTTAAACGACATTGCCACTGACTGACAGACCAGCTTATTGAGAGAGACCAAGGTGTGGCTTTTGTGTTCTCGGCCAGCAGAGGTGGTGGACAAGACAGCCTTTTGGACGCAGGCTCAAATCAGCCCCCGCGCCCGCTGCTGCCAGCTGTGCATCTCAGTCTGAAAGGACTGGACGCATCCCAAGTATCCCCCTGATCCTTTGAGATCGATTTGGAAGTGCTGCGTCTCGGGCTGGGAGCTGATTTGTCCCTGGATTGTAGACATCAACTTAGCTGGAGTTCGGAAAAAAACTTGAACCTTTTTGTCAAGAGCAGATGCAGAGCACAGCCTGAGATGGTTGCAGATTGGCCTCCAGAGAGAAAGAGAGAGAGAGAGAGAGAGAGAGGACACACGCTGTGTCAGATATCTGTGCTGTTGTCTACATGGTGCTGGTAAAGTGTGTCTGGATGCCCACACCGAGCTGCTCGTGCAGGCTGTGGAATGCTACTTAGTCTAGGGATGTGCTGGAGTCTTTTCTAGGCGCATTACAGTGTCGCTTTTTTAGAACAAGTTGAGTTGTGACCGTGTCTCGTGGGTTTCAAACCCCTAAATGGCATCATATTCTCAAGTGGGACCAACGTTATAGAAGGAAAGGCACAGGAACACACACACGCACGCACAAACTCAAGCACACGATACACAGTCCTGAAGCAGAGAGAAGGCTTAAGTAAGCTAAGGAGGCTACAGTAGCTACGACACAAAGGTTAAGACGGAACAAAATCATTGTAGAGTAGTTGGTACACGACAATGTCTAGATTTGAAGGTCCCACTAAGAATCGTACACTGCTTAGATAAGAAAAATACAAGCATGCACTCTCCTGTTATCTGTCAAGGTAACTCAACCTGGGAGCCGAGACTGGGACTGCTGTGAGTCGTGAGCCAAATTCAGCCTTGGAGAAATCATTTTTCTTTTTCTTTTTTTTAATGGCAAACCAGATTATTGTGCAACCAGCATCAGAGTTTGAAGACCTGTGCAGCAATTTCATATGAGAAAGATTTTCCAGCATGTGCACAGTGTAGTTTGGTTCTTGTAATTTGATTTTATTTATGGTTTTCTTTGTCACTTTTTGGCTCTGCGCATCAAGCAGCTCATCTAAGCTAACGTCCAGACTGCCGATATCCACCAGAAGCCTGTCAGAGCTCACCCTCTCACTGTAGAAAATGTTTCTTTTACAGCAGGTTGTGGTAAAACACGACAATGTGCCCCACATCTCTGTGTATACCATGAAAGTACAGAGTACAGCGCGCATGGTGTTGCTCACACCAACAAAAATGTGCAATTCTGTGTTTCCCAAATCAGGGAAAATTATACATACTGACATTGTCATTTAAATGTAGCAATACTAGTCTAGTTGTTTTTGTTGTTTTTTTGTTTTTTTTTACATATATTGCAAGTTGAAAATAAAAACAAATATTTGCATTTGTACAGGCACATACATACCACAAAAATAGACTATGTGGAAACTAGATACTAGGCACAAGGTATATACAGTCCGTGTGCATGGGGCACATTGCAAAAACAATAACCAAACAAAATATACAGACAAATCAAAGACACTTTTACAAACAAAAAGAATACCCTGATTTGCTAACATGTCAACACCAAGGCATTCGGTACCCTTAATATCTGGTACAACAAGAATGAGAGGTTTGAAACTTAGATATTCTCAATAATTGTCAGTCAGTGTCTATGTTTGAGGGATTTCAATCCCACTTCACAGCAAGGTCCAGAAGAAGAACCACTAAACAATCGCACTTTGAACCCCCCGTCATCAGGCAAATACAGCGCTATATCACACACACACACAGTTCGTCAAGGGGGCTGGAAGCCAACTAACTGAACGCACTTGTGACACAGACACAAAACAGATAACTGACAGAAGTATGTGCTTGGCCAGGGCTGTATCAGCCTCATGGCTGAGGGTTGAAACAGAGTGGTACTGATCAAAGTGTCTGGGATGCCATCCTATGAGTGGGAGTGAATTACACACTACAGTATCTTACTGGATGGATGCGATGAAACAGAGACGGTGCTTGATATTGCCTGAAACGTTAGCTCTTTAACTCTCCTTCCATCTTGCTCTCGCTGACTGTGGACTCATTCAAATAATATCAGCACAGTCCTGGTAGCAGCTTAATAGGGCAAACTCTGGTATTAGCACAAAGGAGTAGGGAAGAGGACCATTTGATTGCACTGGAACAGCATTGAAGCACACAACAGCTATTGACTCAAATGGACTCATTTCATTCACATTCGTATTGGCATTTTGGCATGTATACTTTCCCATAGGAAAAAAGCAATACAAAGTTCCCATGTTGCTGATGGAGTGGGTTGCGGGTAGCACTGTGACCCAGGTAGGACAAAGAACAAGGTTTATTGCATGTTACTGATCAAAGGAAAAGTGACAATGAGCCAGGGGGTTGGATAATGAAGCCCTTGGATAAAAAACAATCACTTACACCTTGTTTTATGATTTAAACAGCTCAACCAAAACGGCAGCGAGTTTCCTGAAGGTTATAACTCCACTCGATAGACCCTTGTTTTTTCAACGCCAATCAAAATTCAAGGGGAATCTTTCAGCACAGTTAAATCAACAAGTTGATTATGGGAGTATAGACAAGTCTACATACTGTTAATCAATAGACAGCCGTGTGTAGCAAGCAATACATCTCTCTGGAAAGGTGGCAAACCTGAGTGAAATGTCCATTGCATCGATTTTACAGTTTGGCTCCGGATCGATGGTCAGAGCTGGAAAAATTTGGACGCAGTGTTTGTTTAACACATTAAATCAGCTGTTTTCTTTCCCAATTGGATTCACTTTTTGTCCTTTACAGCTTAACCAGTCAATGGATCCAGGAGAAGTACTGCACCCGTTGTTTCTTTTTTATAAGAATGGAGCATTGATTTTCATTTGGATTACAAGATTGAGGCGCTTAACTAAATGTCTTCAGTGCTCGCTTTGGACAGAGGAGTTCAAAGTGGTTTACGACTCACTCTCGCTCACGCCAATCTCGATAAATTAACTAAAACAATGGGTTCTCTGGCAATATATCTAGGGATAAGGTGTGTGGGGGAGGGGGATGACGTACAGGTTAAATACAGCAACGTTCTACTCAAAGACGCATCTTCAAACCTAAGAAGATCACACAGACACTCAGCAACACGTACAGCAATGCCCACAACCCCCTTGCATCATAAAAGCCTCTTGGACTCTCTGTCCCTTTATTTACATGGCAGTTTATATCTGATTAGCTGTCTTCCTTCTCCTATGGCATACATTCAGCAAGAGAAGGCTTTTAGGTTCAACAGGATCAGAATATTTAGAACAAATATAACCAAAAGCCTCAACCCAATCCCGAAATTTGAACAATAGGTTTGTTGGGGATCGAAATGTTGAGACGTTTGTGGGAGTTTTGGATAATATGGGGCACATAAAGACTTTGATATGGATTTTTTTTTTTTTTTGATGTGAGGCATTTGTGCCCTATATTGCCCAGCACCATTGATCTTACAATTTTAATATCTTCAAATGGGCTTTAAAGTGACGTTTTGGAGGATCTGATTTGCTGAACTCAAAGCGTGGATTCCTCCTGGGACTCCAAACCCATTTTGAGCAATTTCTCCCGTCTGGTTTTTACGAAAATGACACTGCACGTCCTCTCATTCCCTCCCAACATTTTTGGTTAAGGTAACAACATGGTCACTGGATTACAATACTTCAAGTGAAGCCACAATAGCTGCTGGATTCTTTAAGATTTCACATTAAAAAGAAAACAAAAGGAAAATCTTCCTGTACAGCATATGTATAGATATTTATATTCATATATATTTAAATATAGGCGGGGTAGAGTATTGCAGAATTATATTGCATGTGTTAATCAATAAACCTAGACAAAAACAAGCAAGTATACAGTATGGGTTGTTCACAAATGATTCCTTTCAATAAAGCTCAGACTATTTAACCACCTTTACTTTCAGGGTTACAATCAGTGAGCTGACAAAACAGCTGCCCGCCTCCCAGGTGTTTCACGAAAACAGGTCATTGCCACTGTCAAACCAATCGCGCTTGACAAAGCAAGTGTTGAGTGTGTGTGAGTCCATTCTCTGAAAAATAAAACCAAAAACGTACCAACAAACTCCCACGCACAAACTTACTCCCACATATATACATACACACAAACCAAATATATGGCTTCTAACGTTGAATCAAGGCAGTTAAATAAATGGCATTTTCTTCTATGTTTCTTTTTTAGTTGATACAGACACAACCACACTTTGTGTTCAAGCTCAACTTTGGTTTGGGTAGATACAATGAATATAATATCCCTCCGTACTTTTTTCATCAACTATTTACAAATCGATGTAAGATCGACCAGCGGTCTAAAACACTATTTTTACTACTATTTTAAACAATATGAAGAGCAATGTGTTCTTTTGCTACGACAGCTTATACGGAAAAAATTACACTCAAAACACTTTTTGAACGCTTAAAATGTCATTGTCATTTGATCTCAAGTCCCTGATTTTCATTTTTAAATCCAGCTCCTGCTAGATTGCATTGCATGGATTCTACACAGTATGCAATAGTTACATGAATCTTACTTTTCTTCAGATCTTTACAGTAAAGACAGCGATATACAGTAGGTGTTTGGAAGCAGAGTGTTAGGGGTGATACTAAGACTAAAGGTGCTGGTACAGTAGACCAGTTCAACCTTAAGTTATACTAGTTTAATTGTATAGACTCCTCCTGGCCAAAGTGTCTCAACTTTGAGTTGCTCTTTTCCTTCGGCTGACACCAGCACACAGTGCATCCAGGTCGAATGACTGGTGGCCCTGGCGGTAGCTGATTGGTCATTTAGCAGGCTGACAGATCAGCTGGACTGACCCAAAACAAACAGATTCTCCTACAAAAAAGGCCTCTTTCCTGAACTCTACCAGGGTCACAAGTTGGAAGACAGCCGGGATCTGGCAGTGTCTAGCTCTGGAAGGCTGACAATTGAATCTTTCTTGGGAACTCCAGTGTCTGGAGGTCCTGATCCAGCAGCTGCTGCTACTGCCCCCATTCCAGCGGGTCCGCCGGGAGGGGGTGTGGAGGCAAAGGCCACCCTTTGTTGAGCTCCTACCGATCTCCCAACCCCCGAGGGCCCTGGCAGGCTGGGGTGAGAGGACTGAGGTGGACCGATGGAGTTGTTGGATGTGCGGGTGGATGGTGGGGGGCTAGGGGCTGCAGAGGCAGCTTGTGGTGTTCCCTCCTGGGGGAGGGAAAGCTGGGAGGCGGACAGGGCTCGGTTATCCTGGCTCAAGCTACCTGTATGAAGGGAGTGGGTGCTCTTGTGTGAGGCAGGCCTCTGCTGGGTCTGTGTGGGGCTGGGTGCATGGTGCTGTACTAGGGACAACTGGGAACCCGAGGGTCCTGCGTTCGCCATGTATTGGAAAGTCCGTCCTGAAGCTGCGAGCGGGCTTTGGACAGGCGGGCTGGAGATTGCAGATCCAAACGCCCCTCCGAACGCCTGAGGGGGTTGAGACTGAAGAGGAGACATGGAGACTGGGCTGGCCAGGCTCTGCATCACGTGGAACCTTCGCACCATACGAGGAGACTGCAGAGTCCCTGGACCCACCAGGGGACTCGCCATTTGAGGACAAAAGCTCATGGCCACAGCCTGCTGAAGAGTGGCGATAGCGGAGCTTGACTGCGGCTGGCCGGGGGGAGCAAAGATACCGCCGACAGAAGGGGTCATAGACATGGCCCGCGGTCGCTGCAGGTCCACCAGCTTCACCATCTCCCGGTCGTACTTGACAATCTCTTGAATCATCTCGTTCTCCTGGTTGTTGAAGACGCCCGAGTTGAGATCGTGCTGAACCTTGTGCAACAGGATGGAGTTCTTTTTACCTGCAGAAATAAATACACGGATTGATTATTAAAGGGCTACCAACAGAGATGAGAAAGAATGAGGCAAAGGGCAAAAAGCAGAGCAATATATGGAAACGAGAGGATTTGGAAAGAGAGAGTTATATGAGTTAGATGTTATGTCCTTCACATCAGGTACATCCTCTAGCAGAACAAGCCCTGGGGGAAATGGATGTGTCACCCTGTACTCTCATCTACTGTTACAGTTTCCCCTGTCATTCTGAGGGAACAGCATGGTTCATTTTACTTTCTATTTCAACATTCATTTTACTGGAAACATTTCCTAAGCCCAATTTTATATTGTTAATATTCTTATATTTGGGTTCATTTCAGAGTTTTATGCAATGACTTACAATAATGCGATGCATGGGTTACATGCTGTTGCACTGCTAGTCATATGTCTGACTGCATCATTGCACACATATGTCAGCCTCTAAGCCTCTGTACTGTGTGCATGCAGTGGAGGAACGATTTACCAATGCGGTCTAGACGGTCGATGGCGACAGTCTCGAAGGCTCGTCTCATCATGGGATATTCTTCCAGCACCTCATTGAAGTGGTCAACAGACAGAGAATAGAGTCGACAGTAAGTCTCAGCTCGAACGCTGGCTGTTCGCCGACCCCTCGTCAATAAACAGATCTCTGAAACAAGGAAGGAGACAGTGCGTCAGCTATCGAAAAAGAAACCACCCGAAAATCTATGTGCAAGCCCCAAACTGTGTCCTACCTCCAAAATAAGAGCCGTCAGAAAGCTTCATTGCCAGAGTGCCCTTAGTGATGACGCTGCAGACTCCGTGCTGAATGAAGTACATTTTCTTACCGATGGTGCCTTCCCTTATAATGTAATCATGCGGCTGGAACACCTCAAAATGCAGCTTGGTCAACATGGCCGTCACAAAATTCGGCTCTGCGTTGGCAAACAGCGGCATGGATGCCACCAGCTTGCGACAGTTGAAGTTCACGATTTCCTAAGAAAAGGCACATTGATTGGACACACTCACCAAGCTGCAGTCAAGTGTTTCTTTCTGCATGCATGAATGGTGAGTTCAGGGATTTGAGTATACATGTCAACCAATACAGTATGGGAAGTCAAAGATCACAGTGAATCACTTTAAGCCACGCAAACACAAATATAATCTTACAGTACAACTTTATGTGTAGAAATTGTGTGTCCTATACAGTAGTGGGTTTATGTCTCACCTCTCTGAGGGGCTCGCTGAGTTCTCCCAAAATGCTCTCCTCGTCAAACATCTTCCCTTGGTATCTGTGCTCATAGTAGTCATGGATTTTCTGTCGGAAGTCAGACGGCAGCTTGTGGAAGGACATATACTGCTCCACTTGTTTGTACTGAGAGGGGACGGGACAAACAGAGATAATGTTCTGTTAATGCAGTGCACATGATGATTCTGATAACATCTTGTATATTTTTTCACTGTAACATGGTATTTTTCTTAGTGTCAGAAAAATAAGAAAAAGGAAGAGGATCCAAAACCAACAATGCATCAATCCCACCAACAAGTCCTGTCTGTGTAGACGAAACTTGATATAGCGTAATCGTCGAAATCGTGACAAAAAGATCCATTGCTGTCCAAAAAATATTCATAACACATCAATGAGCCACACTGTTGCTCTGGGTGACACTAGAGATCAATGCCTCTGTTTATTTCTTGCAGCAGGAACAACAATTCCACAAAGCCAGTGTGACAGCCATGCAGAGATATTTGAATATGTCTGTATGAAAGCCAAAAGCATTGCAACATTTATTGTTTCATATGTTAAGTAAGCAGTTACACGTTTTGTTTTTTTAGCTACACTGATATCGACACTCAGCTGGCAGTCCAATGCAGCAGCCTGGCAGTAAATCTTACCTTCCTGAAGGGTATAGTGTTCACTTTCTATTTGAATTGCACGATTCAAATGTACGGCCATTTGAAAGGCTGTAATTCATGGTGCTGTACTGAAATTTATTGCATTTTCCTCAGTGGTTTTTCGAGTGTTTTATTTTTGGATGGGACAAACAATTTCAGTGCAAACACCTCTCAGTATGACACATAATTCAACAGCACCACAAACTACAGCCTCCAAAAGGGATGCAACATAGCAATGGAAATAAACCTGGTTTATTTCTGAGGATGATCAACAGCGTTTTCCCCATCTTGTCTCCAGTGTGCAACAAACACAATACAAACTACACAAAACCGTTCAAGCACTGAAACTGTCAACTGAAATGAACACACTTGCCCTTTGATCAAGATCAATGCTACCTGCAAGTTAATCAATGCCAGATCAATAGAAACCGAAGGGTCCAACACAGCAACAACACAAACAATCAGCTCCTATCGTTGAGGTACAGTATGCTAATCCCAATCCAAAGTGACCACTGGCAAACCGAAAACAGTAGCTGTGTTTCCATCCACACGTTTTCATCTGAATTAAGTTAAATCGAATGAAAAATGCTTTATCGTAACAGTAAAATTTGATGGAACGTCATGAATATCGACTCAAAGAAAACACAGTCTCATTGGATTTTATCATTTAGGTCATTTTATGGTTAAAACCCGCCACAAAACAAAGAAGAAGAAGTTGTAGTTTATTTCGCCCAGTATTTCCGCTATGTCTGCACACATGGAGGGTGTCAACAAAGACAGATGGAAGTGGACCAATAGGGAGACGAGAGACTTTTTGAATTTAATTTATCAGGAATTTGCAAAGAAAATGGCCGACAAAGGTTAGGACAAGCCGTGGGACGTCCTCCGGAGTAAATGGAAGGCCCTCAAACAGTGAGACATGTCTCAAAAAAGAGTCGCAGTGGTGCCGGAGGGACAATAAAAGACAAGTTTCATCTGCATCGTCATAGCGATGTGTTGATAGCGTCATTGTTATGTTATTATAGCTTGATATGTCGCTATCAGCTGGCACATAAGCACTGTTACAACTATTATCAACGTTTGTTGAATGTACTGCAATTCAGTGCGAAAATGAATGGAAACCCGTGAGTTTTTTTTCCCGAACTTCAGATAATTCGACTGACAAGTGGATGGCAACTTAGCTTCTGTGGCCGGCCTGCAGAGGAGGGGAGTGATGGATGTGGCGGTGAACAGAACAGACAGTAAACTGTTGAGAGAAGAAGATTTCTCCTTGTACTTTGCTGTCAGACTGTGTGCACTTCAACTCAAATAGAAAGCCTAATAAGACTCACAGCTCAATTCTGCACCTATAAAGCTCTCTCAAACACAATTTTGAGAGGCAGTGAAAGCTCAGCTCACATATTGTGCGCTCATAACTTTCAAGGACTGAGGAAGTCATGGTCCAAACCGCCTCTATCCACTTCGGTCCTAAAACATGTGCAGAGGATGAACGCCACAAAGAACTGTCAGCTGGCATCAAGTGACATCTCCTGACGATGTCTTCAGCAGGTTAGCCTTGGAGAAGAGAGACCGCCCCACAACTGGAAGGTCCCAGGTTGACTTCTGGTGATATTGCAGCCATGTGTTCTGTCAGGGGCCCTCCAAGCAAAACAATAAGATCCATCTACCCATACACTAAAAGCTCTGGATCCTCAACGGCATCAGACAAATGCTTGAATTGGAAATTATTTGTAGTCTGAGAAAGACAGACTGGCCCCCTGTCTCCAAAAGAGAGACATATTTGGCAAACAAAGCTTTCTATTTCTAACTGAAAACTTGTGTACACAGGAAGAATCCTCCAGTATGGTACACGGCATCAAAACCCCCCCTCCTTTTTGACAGCAGTACATGAAGTCACAGCTAAAAAGCCTCCCACTATATTGTAATTCCAGCTAATAGTCTTTGCACCTGACACACCAAACTAAACAGACCTGACCCCGTGAGTACCATTTCATATAACCAGTAACTCAATTATCTCAACTGAAGAACAGTATTTACAGTGCAGTCAGAAAGTTGGACATTTTGTTGCATTGTTGGATTTTATATGATATGTTACCTCTGGGGTTAGAGTACTTTAAATTGACTGTGATTACATCCACAGAAAAAGAGTAGGGAGATGGAGACAGGAAGTAACAAGTTAACATAAAGTAGAATAAGTCTTTTATATTTCATATTTGGGTTCAAATCCTTTGCTGTCAATGGCTGGCTGAACTTTATGACCCAATGACATCAGCAGACACTTGGCATCCTCTCTGGTGAGGCTCTGCCTCTTCAGTTCTTGCTTATTTCACGCACTTTTAACTTCAGTCTGGTATTGAACAAAAGAAACACATACTCAGTTTGGATTGTGGTATGTTAGGGTATATTACCTTGTTGCATTTTCATACAAGTAGGGGCATATATAAGGCTGCAAGTCCAAGATTGCTCACTATGGATGTTAACCCCCATAAAAAATCTTAGCCCATCAACACCCACCACTCGTTTAGGAATGGTCTGTCTGACTTAAAAAGAAATCGATTGTTTTTGTTGGACCCTTGCGATAAATTTGGAAAAACCTTTTTCAAGGATTTAATATTTCTGTTGAACTGCAACTTTATGATTTGAAATTGAGTGTGGAATGCTTTGTTTTCAAGTTTTTAGACATTCACCATTTTAAATCACATTGTGTTGCATATCTCCTGATTCACCTCCTGACCAAGCATAGGGCCCAAGAGTCTACTCCACAAAAAGTTATTATATTACGAGTCTGTAAAAGTTCTAATGCTAGCATCTCACATAAGGAAGAGTGGTACAATCTTAAACCCTCAGTGTCTCTATTCTATTTCAAATCCAATGTGCTGGAGCCAAAACAGTGAAGCTGAATACTTTCTGAACTGCATGTAGGTTTAATGCTACCACATAGTCTTTTTGCAGAGGGGATGTTAATATACAATACCCCCACATTGCTAGGCAAGAGAAGTATTGTCACTGTGCCCAGAAAAATGCGTTTTTCTGACTGATACCTTCACCCACGCTGCTACCTTCCGCCATATAACGCAAACATAATTAAACCAAACATGCAATATTTGAATTATTCAGCATCTAGGTAAAGCTTCTGATGGAGTTACACATTTCAGAGTCTCACCTGCATGAGTGACTCTGCTTCCCGGCATCTGCAGATGGAGAGCGGCCTGAAGAAATGACCCTCTGTCACAACACTTTACCCGACGTGTCAAAAGCTAACGTTGCAGCGGGTGAGCCTTTCTCAGGACAAGAGTGTTGATTGTGAACAGAGTGTAGGTGCGGGGCGGTTCGGGCCATGCAGCTGTGGTTAGGCTGTGACTCGGCTAAGTCTGAATGAATCTGATTGGGCTTAGATGGTGGCGTTTAATGACTCGACTTTAAGAGCCGTGTCACAGTTTGGCGTATCGATCGAACGGGCCAACCTGAAATCTCTCCAGTGTCACAGAGGAGAGGGAGCGAGCGTTTGGGCCGGTGCGCCACAGCACCCACGGGGGACTGACAAACCCAAATGAGAGTGAAAATGACCAAATGATCCATTTTCTTCGTCACTTTGATGGCCGTGTATGTGGCAGCAAAACGCTCCACTTCATTTTTGAGAACTCTTTGCATTTTGTCCTAAATTGTCATTTAAATGAAGATGTATGGAGAGTTTTGTCTATGATTATATTTTTTCCAGTTTCAAGCCCTTAACTACTGATCCAATATTGTTGTCAGCTTTTTATCATTTCCCTCTCCTTCCTCCTACTTCTCTTTCCTTTTCTTCTTGTGTTGAGTTGCCTTTTCTTTGCCATCTTCTCCTCTCCTCTCCTCTCCCCTCCTCTCATTCATGCCACAACCTCTCTCTACTGGAAATTCTAATTCGGGTTCATCCCAACAGCCATTTGACTGTATAATTCATTCACTTAATTCCCAGCTAAATCGCCTCATTATAGTATGCAGCACATTCACCAAAGATAGCAAATCAGATAGTAAGTCAGAGCTTGTCTTGTCTCTCTTCAGTTCGGAGATGTGTACACAGAGAGGAACAACACACTGTGGGGTCTCACACAGTACAAAGTCTCATTAGATGAAATGAGGCTTCTAAGAAAACACTGAAAATCCTACAGTTCAGTCAAAGGGAGGCTGATAAGGATTCATCAGACACTTTCTACTGGAGTAGTGGATCTCATCTGCCACAACTAAAGGGACGCTGTTTTTGTTGTAAACGGCGTAGTCATTTCTTTGGCCATCTTTGCAAAGTCAGCCTGGTTCTGGATAATTGGAGCGATCAGTGACAAGCAGTCTGGCTAACAGAAGACAGATCACTGTTGTCGATAGCGGCAGCCGCACGAACACGGAGCGGAGGAGGAGGGGGAGAAGGTAGAAAACAATCTTGTATCCTGTCTTGTGCAACATTATGACAGAGAGCTCAGCCTGAGATTAGTTTCTACGACTACAAGAGATGAGAGCTGATTCAATGAGTGAGGCCATAACGTACGAGATGACTATTAATGCAAAAGGTGTATCTCTGTGGAGTTATGTGACCACTCTACTGCGTCTTAAAGGCGTAATCTGTGATGTAAGGGAAAGCCAGATTCTCTCAAATGTATATTGTTTTTTAAAATATTATGCCAATTACGCCTTTTTCCACAGAAGACATTTTGGCATGTCTCAATATGAAACGCACGGGTATAAATAATACATTTAATGATGGCTGAATTCAGTTTCAGTGCTGTGCATGCTGGGTTGTTAATGTTATTCATAACACCTGGGCTTTTACTGACAGGTGAAAATGTCTGTTGTGAAAAACAGCTGTCATATGTAATAATGTCATAACGAAACCGGAAATCATGACACATTTTCTAAAGCAGCAGCTGATTGATTTTATGAGCACACCACACCATGAGCTGCAGTCACACCGGAATTTGCCTGTTTTTAAAGTGTGGCCAATAGCAGAGGTGACAGAAAGTAGCGTGGGTGGGGTTATGAACTAGTGCTGTCAGTTAAAGGCGTTTTTAACAACGTTAACGCTGACCCATTTTAACGGCGTCATTTTTTTATCCTAAGATTAACGTTCTTTTCGGCCTAGCAAACTTTGTAGTTTTTTCCCACATGCTGTCTCAACAACTAGTAATGTTAGAAAAAACTACAACACCCATCGGATCTAGCTAGACCGGAAAGAAAACAACAGGCCACGCCACACGCGCCGTTTGGGCTTGCGAGCTGGCCAAAGAGTAGTAACATTACGTTTTGAGTGGATGGCGAGCGCGAGACGCCAAAAACGGACGCGAATAAGATTCTGGATGGAAAGTTGACTTTTTAAAAGTGTCCAAATTTTCCATTGACGAGACCAAAGTGATTTGTGTGTTTTGTGAACTGAGCGATCATCGCAGCACGTCCAGTCTGATTTTAACAACAGACATTTTCACCTGTCAGTAAAAGCCCAGGTGTTATGAATAACATTAATAACACAGCATGCACAATACTGAAATTTAATTCAGCCACTTCCAAAAGTGTCAACAGACTGCTGGCAAAATAGCTGCCTGTAAAAAAAAAAACCTCCCTGTGTGTTGCATTAAAATAAAATCCCACATTAACACTAATAAAATGAATTCAGCTGATTTGAAAAGAGCTATTCATGGTTACTTTGTATTTGGAATCACTTATCAAATACAGAGCATCAGAAAAGTACACTCAGAATACTGTGTCAACACTCAGGTCAGAAAAACGGGAGATTTCCATGTTTTACTTATTATGCAGCAGGAGACAAGTCTAATCAAGCAAAGATACAGTACGTGGAAACGAAGGGCTTTAAATGCTGCTGTTTCTAGTGACACACCGGATTACATAAAACAGGTTAATGTCAGAATCCCAAAAACCAAATCATAGGATATAATGCACCAGTAGAAGTGAAAATCAGAAGGTCAGATATCAACAAACATGAATTCTGACGTGCAAATTTCCAAGAAGTGTGATCACCACAAACACAATTTGTCATTTGCATTTTTTTGGTTTAAAGGTGAGTCAAAGTTGGCACAAGTGAGGCTGTTTTTTTTAATTGTATGAATTTTTATTAATTCTATGTGCCCCTCTGCTGTCTTATAAATACCTCATAGGTGTCTGCATCTAAAAGCCACCAAGCCAAATTCTTCCTAAATTTAACCAGCATGCATTGTGAGTCTGACATTACTGCCGGGCTGATATGGAACCCTCCACATAATGTTAGCTGGAGCATCAGTGGGGCTGTAAGAGACTGCCAGCAGAGTGGCTTTGCTAACACTCTCCAAATGATAGAAATGTCACTCACAGTCCTATCTGGAGGCGGGGTGAATTCACCCAGCAGCCTCGGCATCAGCCTTCCTGGCCCGGCTGGCACTTTACGTGTTATTTTTCTTCAAATAAACACGTCTTTGACTCAAATACTAATCCTCACAGAGAAGCAGAAAAAAAAAAATGCATGCAAGGAAAAGGCAAATCTGACAACTGGTCAAAAAAAGGGTTCTGGGAAAATGCACTTTGCTGCACTTAGCAGAAAAAACATTCTGAGACGGGGTGAAGATGCATTAAAAAAAAAAATCTAAATATCAGTGAATATGCGCAGAGCGCACAACAATGTCAACACATTTCTGACATAAAAGCATGTACAGTATGTTTCTTACTTTTCAATTTATCCTTAAACCGAATAAAATAATAGGCTGTTTGAGGTTTCGGCTTATGCAACTCATCACAGCTGTTAGATAAGATATACTATAAGATAATAAGATATGACTAAATATGATGAAATTTAACTAGATATTTAAAACTGAGGGAAACAATCGCAACAACAGTTAGCAACAGTAAAAAGGGACAGAGTTTTGTGATTCAGGTTGCCAGGTTTATGTGACCCCCCCCTGTGGAAGTAACCATTCCTCACAGAAAAAAACAAGTGGATCCCCCCCCTCCCCCCACCACCACTTTGCTCCCTGTAGCAGACAGTTAGCATTAGCACTGCACCTCTCAAGGACACCACCACCAGCAGAGAGGATAGAGAGGGCGGAGAAGAGGAAGAAAGAGAGAGATACAGATCGAGAGGACAGAGATAGAGATAAAGATAAGAGGGAGATGGGAGACCGTGCAGGAAATCAGGTGGAGATATTTAATAATAGTAATAATAATAATACATTTTATTTATAATGCACTTTCCATCAATAGATCTCAAAGTGCTACAAGTAAAAAAGAGAAAAATAAAACTAAAAAAAGAAAGAATAAAAAAAGAAAACAAAGCTATTCTTAATTTATTTCATAGGTGGAGGGGCAGAAAAGAGAAGGGGATGACTGAAGTAATGTAAAGTGGGAAAGTTAAAGACGCATACGAGATGATACAGAGTGAAGGTAGAGTGAGGGCTAATAAGTGAGTGATCAGGAAAGGAGAGAGAGAGAGAGAGAGAGGAGAGAGAGAGAGAGAGAGAGAGCCATGCTTGCTTACGTCACCTTCAGGATGACATTGGCAGGACACACAGGTCTGCTGCCTCATCAATTCTACTGCTGCCCAAGGGGACACATATCTCCCCCCCCACCCAACACACCACAACACACACACCACCACACACACACAAAAACACACACACACACACTCTTTATGTCTTGTTTTATTACCTCTCTCTCTCTCTCTCTCTCTCCCACATCAGCCCTCCCACACATACACACACACACCCATCCTGCCCAGCCCCTGGCGACGTGGCTCTACCTGGCCGAACACACCCGCAGCCTCTGATTGGCTGCTGTATGCCAGCAACAGTCCCCGTGCTCCCCAGCCAGCGAGACTCTGCTTGGAAACAGAGAGGCTGCGCTGTTACCACCACAGGCCACTGCTGCAGCACTGCTCTGAGCCGCATCCTTTTTCAAAAGATGTCTGATAGGCAAAGACAAATACTAGCTGATGCCAATAGGTACGAGTGGCTGAACAGCATCCGATAACGTGTGATTAAGGTACACATGGTTGTATGCACAGATCTTTGACAATTGCAGGGATCTGGAGGAATTAAACTCTGTGGTGACAGATTTTTCTCAGTTTTGTTTGGACTGTGTAATTCCAGATAAAAACATGAAAGTATTTCCCAACGACAAACCATGGGTAAATAAAGAACTCACAGTAGCACTGAAAAGCAAAAGGGAAGCTTTTGAACAAGGGGATATGGCTCAAATGAAGGTTGTACAAAGAGAGATAAGGCATTTAACCAATATGTGCAAGCATAAATATAAACCACAGCTACAGATTGAGGTAAAAATGAAGGGCAATGACTTAAACTAGGCATGGCAAGGGATGTACACAATGATAGGGAAGGAGGTGAGGAGAAGCCATATTAACACAAATGGATATGACTTGACCTTTGCAAATGAACTTAATACTTTTTATGCAAAATTTGATAGATCAGATTTCTCCTCAGAGCGTAATTCTATCAGACAACAACTTAATTGTGGCCCTCCCCTGGTTGTAACAGCTGAGGAGGTGCATAGAATCCTTAAAAAGATCGATCCAAAAAGGCAGCTGGTCCTGACAAGATCAGAGGAAGGCTTCTAAAGGAGTGTAGGGAACAACTTATCCATATATTGGGGCAGCTTTTTCTAATCTCCAATGACACACATTACATTCCAAAAGCCTGGAAAACCTCACTGATAGTGCCGGTACCAAAAATGGCAAAACCATCTGCCTTAAATGATTATTGTCCAGTTACATCTATTGTAATGAAAAGTCTTGAGAAGATTGTCCTAAATTATGTTCTAGGAGATGTGCAAGGTGTTATTCACCCTCTGCACTGTGCATACAGGACAGAAAGGAGCACTGACAAAGCTTTATGGTACTGTTTATGCTCCGTAATATTTATTGTCACCTTGATCAGCCCAAACGATGAGTTGTTTATAGACTTCTCATCTGCATTCAACCCCATTAGGCCTCACGTTATGATGGAGAGGCCACTGCAGTTGGGAGTGCATAGTGACATCATCACATGGGTTGAGTCCTTTCTGACTGACCGAGTGCGGTGTGTCAGGGTAAATGAAGCAGTGTCTTCTCCCATTATTACAAACACCGGGGATCCACAAGGAAATACAATCTCCGGTCTTATTTACCCTTTACACAAAGGAATGCAGGAGCAACACACCAGAGCATGTTGCAATAAAAGTTGCTGATGATACAGCGATCGTAGGTTTGACACGTGACAATAATGAAACCAACTACCGGGCTTGGTCCAGTTGTCTTCTGCTAAAACGAAGAAAACCAAAGAAATTACATTTGACTTTAGAAGTGTGGGTTCGACCCACCAGCAGATGACTATGGAGGGGCAAGGGGTTGGAGTGGTAGTGGAGTATAAATACTTAGGAGCAATAATAAATGCAAAGCTATCATGGAATTCCAACACTGATGCCATCTATTAGAAGGGTCTGCAGTGACTATATTTCATGCGGAAGCTGAGACAGCTCAGAGTAGAAAGAGACATCATGGTCCTTTTCACAAGATAGTTAACACAGCCAGCAAGAGTTCTGGACATCAATTAAATTCTCTGACCACGATCTGCAAAACCAGGGTGGTGAGTTAAGTACAAGGTGACGGTCTACATCCCCTATTCCAGGCGCATGAAGATATAGGGTGCCAACCGGGCTCGCAAATCATTTATTTCTACCAGCATCACACTACTGAATAAGTTAGGGAAAATAGCTTGATCCTTTCTGTGTGATAACACTGCACTTTGGTATCATATTAAAACGTAACTTACTATTGATAGCCCATGGTGCTAGTGATACGGCACTTTAATATTTTATAATGTAGAGATATTTAGTGTTGTGTATTGTTGTTGTGCGGGTAGGGGGGGGGGGCTGTATGCTGCAAG
>NC_045744.1:3492665-3495575 GCF_008692095.1 Etheostoma spectabile
CAAAGGATCAATAAATGCCTAGCTTCTTCTCACTAATTTAAAATATGTGATATCTTTCTATATGTAAGGTAATGAGAAAATCCATTTCATTCTTGCAACCTTTAAAATTGACCTTAATCTAAAACTCTAAGGAGTTCATCTTTGGTAATAACATTCACTAACCATGCATGTCAAAGTCAACACTTACTATGGCCTTACAGTTCATAACACTTCTGAAAATATCTTTGGTTTTTGTACAAATTAAACCAACAAAGAAGGGCTTCAAGGGTGCTGGTAGGTAGATGTCCCTCTATATCATGCTAAGCTAAGTTAGCCAGCTGGTGATTGCAGCTTTATATTTACCACAGACATGATAGGTGTACAGATTTTCTCATCTAGGTCAAATTTCAAAAGTGGAAAACTGGATGTTTAGCCGTTAACAGAAAACAGCAAGAGTGTTGATGTTAATAAAGCTTCTCACCTTTTCCTGATATTGCCGTCTGGAGGAGTCCAGGGACTGGATAAGAGCTGTCGCATGGCCAATAAAGACAGCATAGCAAGTGGCTCCTACAATCATACTCAGCATGGTGAGCCAGATATCTGAGAGACTCTCCGGGGCCTGTCGGCCGTAACCTATGCACAGCATGTGGCTCATTGCTTTGAATACGGCAAAGGAGTACAGCTCTGACCAGGTATCGTTCTGTGGAGAGAGGAAAAAAAGGGAGATAAGCAAACAGTTAAAGACATCAATGTTACATCAGAAAGGCATGTTGTGAGGGAGCGTGGGGGAACCAGAAAAAAAGCTTTGGGGACAGCGGAAAGAGAGAGAGAAGTAGAATTGACATCATGGGAATCCTTGGAGGCCTAATCAATAAAGCAAAGTAAAGAAGAGACAGTCAGGAAATTATTTCCGCGGAGAGAAATAATAATGAGGGGTCATTAAATATGCCCTTTTAGAGCTGTGTGAGTAGGAATCTACTGCAGGAAGTGACAGCCAGCGGCCACCAGGCTGCTTGTGTTGAGATGACGGCGGAAAACCTCAGGTTGTAGTAACAAAAGCATCAAGGGGCATTAGTCATGTTGTCCGCTCGCTTTAAGAACATCTGATTCTCAGTATGATTTGCAAAATGTAAAAAGTGGCTCTGTGTTATTGCACTGTAGTGTAATGCCAAAACTTGTCACAAAAGAGAGGGGTGAATGAGCAATACAAGCTGTTCTTCAGATTCAGTGATCTGGTAGGCCTACTTTTGTCCACCAGCTTCCTTTGTTTCCCTTTTTCCTCTCATTATGTCTGTGACAGTGGTGACCTCGCCATGAAGAGACGACAGAGACAGACAGACGATGGTTTAACTAGAATCCCGTATAATGAAACTGTATTATTAAAGCATAGCTCCTGTCCTTGTAAAACGGAAGTTAAAAACAGCCTCCTGAAAAACTCTCAGAGCCTGGCTTCAAGGGCAAAAAAAACATTCTCTATCATGCACACGCACACACATGTACACACACACACACGCACACACACACCTCTCTAAATTTTAGCAGGCTACACAGAGGTTACAGTCTGCATTCAGCAGAGGCAATCATCTATATCCTCTCCTATAGCTTGTAGTGGTGCATTAGCAGTCTATTAGTGCATGCACCATCCCATTATAAAACACTCTTTCTTTTCCCTGGCTTATTTCAAATAACTAAACTACCCCTGCCACCGTCCCGGTATCTCCACACATCTACAAAATGTCAGGTTTTCATGAGCTAACAAAAGTTGCTATATCGTTTTGAAACTAATTATGAGGATATTTTACAACTTGGGCTCTGGAAAATTGGCAACTGGCATTCTACTTTTTGATGATGTATTGATGAAATGAGGAATACATCAATAAAAAAGACCAAAAATGTATTGGTCAATTATTTAATTGAATCATTAGCAGCAATCCTAAAGACGTGAGCTACGGAGCAAATTGACATTAATACATATATACAGCATATACAGCGTCTTATGTGCAAAGATCTGTTCTCATCTGAGTGACATTAAAGGGCCACTCAGTGATAGAAGAGCTTCTCCATCATGAGCAGAGAGAAAATGAAGACTCCAAAAATAAATACAGCTCCACCAAGTGGGCTGAGGCTAAATAGTGTATGTAAAAACAGAAAGAGATACAGTGGAGTGAAACAGATTAAATTATAGATGAGTGATGAGCAAGTTGGTTCTGAAATAGCACAAGCAAGAGAGAGGGAGGGAGACTCATAAGTCTCAACAGCCCTCCCCGGAGATTTTGATTTGGGAACTATCCGTTGCTTTGTTGGTAATCACCGTCTCCATTAGCTGCAGATAGTCTGTTTGAAGTTGGCTGATAGCGCAAAGGGCTTTAAATTTATCTCCCAGTGTCCTAAAATGCCCCATTGAATCTGCTGCCTGATATAGCTCACATAAACTGTACACTGAACCTTAAATTTCACCTGCTACACAGAAGGACCAGATGTCAGTCACACGCTTTCCAGAAGTGACTAAATGTACCAGCATTTGGTTGAGGGTGTGTGCTAATTTCAATAAAGAAGACTGATCTCTCATCTGTGAGGCTGTAATGCTCATTGGAAAGAAAAAAAACTAACGCTAGAAAAAAGAATTCTTCATCTTTAGCAGTCGTAATGAAGTAAATTTATTAATTGGATGGGTGATGTCTTTGGATTATGAGAGTTAAAGTGTTAAGATATGTGTGTTCAAAGTTCACAAAGAGAGAATAGTGTTTTCATCCTTTTTTTCCAGTATTACCAACTTAGTTTAGCGTGCTAGCATGCTAAGAGGAGGCCTCGAGGAAGACCCAGGACTAGGGGGAGAGATTATGTCTCCAACCTGGCCTGGGAACGACTCAGGACCCCCCCAGACGGAGCTGGTTGATGTGACTCAAGAAAGGGAAGTTTGGGGTCCCCTGC
>NC_045744.1:3495585-3503921 GCF_008692095.1 Etheostoma spectabile
GCCCCCAAGACCCGATACCGGATAAGTGCATGGATGGATGGATGGATGGATGGATGGATGGATGGCATGCTAACATTTGCTATGAAGCATAAAGGACAGCTGATGAGAGTGTCTGCCTGGGAACATCTGGTCCAAATTGTATGCCAAGACATTTCACTCCAACTAACCAACAAATATTTAAATCATGGTGGGGCTAGAAGAAAGGTAAGACAGGCACAAAAATCATTAGGACTAATCCTCTGGGGAACAAAGAATATCTGTCCAAATCCATCCGATACTTTGGGATATTTTAGTCTAGCCCAATGTTGTGAACCAACCCAAAGACCTACAGACAAAAGATGATCTTCTTCCCTGTTACCAGCCTCATCAGGGAAGAGGCAGATAAAGGAAAATCGAGTTGCATCAGGTTAGATGACCAATCGCTATATGTGTCCCACGGCCTATAAGCTGGACAAATATCAAAAGATAATTGACACACATGTGACTAAGCCTCTGCCCTGGCCCTGTCACCCACCCATCACGTATGGTTCACAATGGCTTCTCTGAGTTTATTGTACAGTCAGCTTTGTCTCCTGCTTCCTCTCTCTCTCTCGCTCTGTCTCGCTGTCTCTTTCTTCCTTTGTGGCAGGGCTGTAGTCCGGACTCAAGACCGTTTTTCTATGGTCTCGGACTTGTCTCGGACTCGCTAGTATTTGGACTCCGACTTGTCTCGGTCTCGGCCACTGGTCTTGCCAAATATGGCTTTTGGTCTGGACCGAGTCCAGGTTTCTTTATTATGTTGATAATAATATTGGAGGGAAAGCGAAACCCAAAAGGATTGTCTTGATACTGTCATGCATAAGACCTTTTTTCTGTCCTGACTCGGAATCAAACCTTTTTGGACTTGGTCTTGTCATGGACTCAATCCTCTTTGGACTTGGTCTTAACTTGGACTCTAACCTTTTTGGACTCGGTCTTGACTTTGACTCGATTAGTCCTGGTCTTGCACTTGTCTTAGACTGGACAAAGGTGGTCTTGACTACAGCCCTGCTTTGTGGCACTCAATATTTCATCAACATGAACACTGTGTGATTGTTGCCCAGACTGGTGTAGATGTCGTTGGCTTATTAATTTAAACTTTTATTCATGGTGCTTATGGTTTATACATTTTGGGAAGTAGGCTTGTTGGCTTTTTTGCCAACATGAGAGCTACCTCATGTCTGTGTGATAATTATGGACCTGGAGTTAGCCAGCTTGCTAAGCTTAGCAAGACTGGAATCAGAGGGAAACAGCTCTCCTGTCTTGTTCCAGCACAAAAAAATCACAAGTTGCTGTTTTTACATTTCTGTTTGTGCACAGATTAAGATGTAACGTGTTCATTTGAGAGCTTTAGAGGTGCTGTTTGGTGGTTTTCTTTTAGGCTCTGGACAGACGCAGGCTCACTGTTTCCCCCTGCTTCCAGTCTTTAAGCTAAGCTAACCATCCTCCAGCTCTAACATAGTGTCTAATGTAGGCTACATGAGAGTGGTATTGATGGTACTCCTTTAACACATGCATGTGCAGAAAACACTAGTTGGCATTCCTAAGTATAACACACTACTTACAAGCATCACTATGATTTGACTATGAGACTCTTTTTTTTATTAGATTTTTTTTTTTGTGGCTTTTTCCCTTTATTGCGTAGAGACAGTGGCTAGACATGAAAGGGGGAGAGAGATGGGGGATGACACGCAGCAGGGCCGCAGGTCGGATTCAAACCCGGGCCGCCGCAGGACCCAGCCAACATAGGGCGCACGCCCCCACTGGGTGAGCCAGAGGCCGCCCCGACTACGAGACATTTTAATTGATAGTTCTACTTCTAAAGAACCCACTCCAGACATTTCGGTTAAAAAAACAAGAATGGTCAAAATCATTGGCACGGGGCGCCCGGGTTGCTCAGTTGGTAGAGCGGGTGCCCATATGAAGAACTCCTCGACGCAGCGGGTCCAGGTTCGACTCCACCCTGTGGCCCTTTGCTGCATGTCATTCCCCCCTCTCTCGCCCCTTGCATGTCTTCAGCTGTCCTATTAAAAACATAAAGGCTAAAAATGCCCCAAAAAATCATTCGCATGATGCATCAGGGACAGACTTTTAGCCTCTAGTATCAATCTCCAAAAACGTAGGATCCTACGTTTCCCACACTGCAACTTAATAATTTAAATGCTTGGTAAATGCCCATGTCTTTCAAACTCTATGACCCCAGTTTCTACACAGGCTGGTAACGACAATATTAAATGGACCTTTTTTGTGTAAAATATGTGAATATCACCTGAGATTTGTTTGTGGATGTTGCTACATATTTCCTCCGTTACATATTTCCTTAGTGTGTAGTCTGTGAATATTTTTGATGAATTTGTCTACATTTGGAAAAGCTATGATAACTATTGATAACTATCTTGCTATGGTTTTATTTACCCAGTTTGGTCAGTTAGCTGTTATTTTCTTGACCTCTTTCACCTTGCTTGTCTCTCAAAGCACTTTGTAAACTTTTTTAACCCTCGTGTTGTCTTCCCATCAAAAATGAAAGTCAACACTTTAGTTGACGCTTTTTTTTAACTTTTTCTTACGTTTTTGTCCCTTTTTTCCAACACCTTTTTAATGTTTGCCACTTTTTTGATGTTTAACACTACGTAACACTAACTTAGTAACTTTAGTTTCACAGTTATTTTTGGAATTTATGGTCAATAAACCTCATTTATAGGAAATTATACCTAATGTTTGAGTTAGAAAAGCAGAAATTAGGAATTATTTTGACTAAAATTAAAGGAATGGATGTTGATGGATAATTACAGACTGGAATATGTCAACTTTTAATCAATACTATTTCAAAAGGAGTTCAATTTTTTCTCCAAATGCTATAAAATTAAACAAGACGCCCCAAAATGTATGAAAGTAGAGATTTGTACTTGGCAAAGAGCGTTGTGTGGAATCAATCATGTTATTTTGGGGAATTAAAAAGAACATTGATATAGGAAAACGGGTCAGTTTGACCCAAGGACAACATGAGGGTTAAGGTGGTATACATGAAGAACCAAAACACCGGAGTTCCTCTGGGACTGAGATAATCACATCTGTTCTCTCCTCGCCCAGGAAACATACACCACCTTATTTCCAGTCCATTTATAGAGGTGAGACAGCAGCTTTCACTTTTCATGTTGATATGCAGTCATAGGCCTAGTGAGTAGTTTAAATCAAATTTGCAACGTCCAGCAGCAGACCTTAGTCAAACTAGTGCGGTGAGTAAATTAAGTGATATAACCCTATACGTAGCAATCACTTATCTTCTCCGAGGGAGCAGACCACGGCAATGCCCCCCTTGCTGATGGCAGTGGGGGTAATAAGAAAGAGATGTCTCTGGGATGTGGATAAAGGATGGGTACACTCACAGTTGTAATTACAGAGTTGAAACTGTAACTATTATTACCCCAGTCGCCTAACCGCAATCTACCATAGAGAATAACTATGTAGCTAACTAGGCTACATAAAGCTTATGCTAAATATAAACTTAACCAAAGGACAGATGGTATTTGGGGTGCACTGTGCTAACAATCCATATGTTCCCTGAGGTATTACAAGTTTGACTGACTCTAATTACCAGTTGGTGGATGTCATCCAGAGTTGTTTTGTGAGTTTTCTTAACGCCCTCCATGGGTCCTGCCTCTGGGCCCCACACCACCAGTGCCACTGCAGGGTACAAGGCATGATGGATGGCCTGGCTGCAACACAATGGCTAATGTTACAAGTTGTCAGCCACTCAGTAGGAGGGGTGGTCTCAGGTGGCTGGATGCAGCCTGTACAATGCCAGAGTGGCCCTTTAGTTTGAGAGGGAGAGTCTGTGGAGACTGACTGACTTTGATTTTACAGAGATAAAGAGCGATAGAGGAGTCAGTGGCCTGTCAGCCCCAAACTTCATCATCCTGGACTTCAAACTCGCCGCTGCACACAGCACAAGGTCTTGTAAGTCATGGAAGCTTATATAAGCAGAACTATACTATCTATCTGTCTTAGCTAAAGATGTTGTGCTTGCAGTGCTTAATTACGGTGGCCGAGACTTATCAACACAAATACAACAGCTACAACACAAATACAAAAGCTACAATACTAACGCAAAAGCTACAACACAAACACAAAAGCTACAATACTAACGCAAAAGCTACAACACAAATACAAAAGCTACAATACTAACGCAAAAGCTACAACACAAACACAAAAACTACAATACTAACGCAAAAGCTACAACACAAACACAAAAGCTACAATACTAACGCAAAAGCTACAAACCAAATGCAAAAGCTACAACACAAACACAAAAGCTACAACACAAATACAAACGCTACAACACAAAAGCTACAACACAAATACAAAAGCTACAACACAAATACAAACGCTACAACACAAAAGCTACAACACAAACACAAAAGCTACAATACTAACGCAAAAGCTACAAACCAAATGCAAAAGCTTCAACACAAACACAAAAGCTACAACACAAATACAAACGCTACAACACAAAAGCTACAACACAAATACAAAAGCTACAACACAAATACAAACGCTACAACACAAAAGCTACAACACAAACACAAAAGCTACAACACAAATACAAACGCTACAACACAAAAGCTACAACACAAACACAAAAGCTACAACACAAATACAAACGCTACAACACAAAAGCTACAACACAAACACAAAAGCTACAACACAAACAAACGCTACAACACAAATACAAACGCTACAACACAAAAGCTACAACACAAACACAAAAGCTACAACACAAATACAAACGCTACAACACAAAAGCTACAACACAAATACAAATGCTACAACACAAAAGCTACAACACAAATACAAACGCTACAACACAAAAGTACAACACAAATACAAACGCTACAACACAAAAGCTACAACACAAACACAAAAGCTACAACACAAATACAAACACTACAACACAAAAGCTACAACACAAACACAAAAGCTACAACAAAAATACAAAAGTTACAAAAAATACAAAAGCTACAATACTAACACAACTTTTTTATTATATTAGTATAAGTATGTATCTTAAATATTGTCTTTTTATTGTATAAGTATAAGTACGTATGTATCTTAAATTGTCTTTTTTTACATTAGTATAAGTAAAGTACATGTAGTCTTAAATGTTGTCTTTTTTACATTAGTATAAGTATAAGTACAGTATGTATCTTAAATGTTGTCTTTTTTACATTAGTATAAGTATAGTACAGTATGTATCTTAAATGTTGTCTTTTTTTACATTAGTATTAGTATAAATACAGTATGTATCTTAATGTTGTCTTTTTTTATTAGTATAGTATGTATCTTAATATTGTCTTTTATTACATTAGTATAAGTATAAGTACAGTATGTATCTTAAATATTGTCTTTTTTATTATATTAGTATAAGTATGTATCTTAAATGTTGTCTTTTTTATTATATGAGATATTACACTGTAGTAATGTAAATCTACTTTCTGTACTGAAATTTACAGATGAGTGATAGTAGTAAATAGTAGATGCCTGACAGAGTTGATGTCACAAGCAGCTAATTTTGATTCAATATCCCATGAAAGCCCCATTTATTAAACCCCAAAATATCCCCACCTTATTAATACTGAGAGCCTAAAACTGCAGTATGTCCGATTCTGACACGTTAAACAAAGACGAGCCGCTTCCCTTTCACCGACATGAAAGAGAGGACATCCGTTCTCATCACCTCATTAACTTGTTAACGGCAATGAGCACCAGTGCCACTGCTGTCATCGTGGAAATACCTCCAATCTGAAACTTACAAGTTGTCATGGCAGGCCCTGACGAAGTCTGGAAGGGGGACCCAGTCTGTTTAAAACCCCATTTGGACCTGTGCCTCATGTCTGGGTTAATGTGGTCTTGCTTCACTCATTAAAAAGCTCACAGACAGGACCAATAAACAACCAGCTTTTATCTCTCTGAGAGAGACGTGGTAACAAAGAGCCCAGCTGCCAGGCCACATCCCTCCCATCCCTCTGTTTTCTCCTTTTATCTTTCCTGTCATCACCCACCGTGATAAAGAGGAGGCACAGGGGGATATAGAGGTGTGCTTAAATCTCTTCTTTTTCACAGCTTCTACATTGGTATCCTACCGTTATTTTGTCTGGCACATCGGCTGAATGCTACTGCAGAGGGCCTTGATAGGAGTAATTTGTGAATAATATGTTGGAGAGAAATACGGATTTTTCCTCCTGAATCAGTAATAGCATAATTGCAGCCAACATGACTTAGGATAAGAATGGTTCCCTGAATGGTGGAATGCAGTGTTTTTAAAATGGACCGTCCAAATTAAAGTGTATATATAGGCCTAGCTATCGCCGCTAACCCATTTTTAGCCTCGCTAGCAGCATAGCTTAAGGGATGAAAATGTGGGTCCACTATTTTGGTTCAGACTTAATAAATGAATGAATGAATGAATGAAGGAATGAAGGAATGAAGGAATGTCTGCTTGGATTCATTGCTATGAAATGTTGGATTCATGGTCTCCACAGGATTAAGTACCAGGTCACACTTTAATTTGTCCAATATTTTGGTAAGTACCTGTACAACTAATGACTAGTGATGTTTAACACCAACACAAAGTAGACATTATACATGCTAAACATCAGCATGTTAGCATTAACATTGTGATCTAGTTAGCTTTACAGAGCCACTAGTGTGGCTGTAGACTCTTGAACCTCCAGAACCTATATTTATTATTGCTTACACTGTAAAAGGAAGACTTTTTTTTAACAAAAAGGTTCAAAAATAAACCCATTTGCTTGTCTTAGAATTAAAGTAAACCTGTTTCAAATGCAAAAGCTCACACAGATTTGACGTTTTCCACCATCCCTGCTAGAGCACTATGGTTCCTGTTTATGTAAAGACAAGAAAGAGCTAATCATGGCCAGAAAATTTTGATTGATATTCAGCCCAAAAAATGTGATGGCGGTCACAAACTTCAATCAATATTCTTTAACAACCGTTAGCTCCTTCCCAATCAACTTAGAATAGATAATGCAAATCCAGTTCTGGGGCGATATGTGCAACTTGGTATTTGCAGACATGATTCCCTGTCACATACCTCCATCTTGTTGAGGGACACCCAGCAGTCTGAGGGGAAGTCCTGCAGCATGGGAACCAGGAACTGTAGGCAGCCGTCCCAGTGACACAGCAGCAGCATCATACCGATCAGGTTAAAGATCCGCATCACTGCACTAGCCAGGTCATATGTCATATGGAAGATCTGGAGCGAGAAAATAAGACAGGGAGGGGAGTTTAAACTGGGCGGGGATACAGAATATGTTGGATTTTGGGATATAAATTCAAGAAATATGGCGTTCATAATTTTGTCAAACACACACATTAATTTCTCAGTGGCAGGACTGACTTCCCACTCTGCTCCACAGTCTCCCGTGGATCATACCAAGTTTGATTAATGAGTAGGGGAGGCAGGTTCCCGTCACTTGCACATAAAACACAGCAGGAGCAGGCAAGACATTTGTTCCACAGAGACACGTGACATCAATCAGGGGCTCCAACATGCACACAGAGTCCAGTCACAAACACAAAACACTCACGCAAGCCTGCAGGCACACTGATCCACTGACAACACCGACTGACATGCCAACACGTACACATCCACACAGAGTGATGGACAGGGACCATCATGATCCTTAACAACTGATAGTCTGTCGTCTCACACATCAATCATTCTGAGTCACTGGACAATCATCTATCACCCAACTGACTTCAAGAAACCACCCTTTGTTGGTGCTTAATAGCTGAACTTAATACCACAATAACTTTTAAATGGTTTAAATCTGTAGAAATGGCAAAACGTTTCATAGTAAGACATGTAGAAAGGGCTGATAAATGGGTCACTTCTTACTCTGTGCGGCTGAGGAACGGACTGGCCATGAATCACATGGGCTGATCTTTCTAAATGCCGCTTTAACCTTTACAGGGTTTTCACTGTCGGTTATTAACAATCAGCAACTGACAAATAGAGTCATTTGTCATATCGTGAAACTAGAAAAACTGCAGCGGACACAGCTGACAGCTCCAAGAAAGTTACAAGAACTAAAAGAAGCTTCTTGGATTTTCAAAATAAAAAAAATAAATTATGAAGGCTAATGTTGAACAGACGGGGCTGTTGAAACGGGTTATTTCCTGTGTCAGTGTCTCACTCGCCACCACATCTCTGGTCTCATTCTCCATGCATGCCAAGTATCACTTCCCATCATGCACCACTGTGTCTGTGTGTGTGTGTGTGTGTGTGTGTGTGTGTG
>NC_045744.1:3503931-3505632 GCF_008692095.1 Etheostoma spectabile
TGTGTGTGTGTGTGTGTGTGTGTGTGTGTGTGTGTGCATCACATCATATCTTCAGAAATCCAATTATCCAAAGGTCAAGTTAGCAGTCGAGCCCCACTGCGCTGCTCACCACTGCAAAGTGCACCAGGCTGCCTATTCTAGCATAAGCAAAAAGTCAAGGCATCTCGTAACATTGTTGGACCTCGTCTCCCAGGCTGCTTTGCTTCATGTGAGAAAGAAGTCCGACGGAGTGGTTGGAGCAGGGCTCCGACAAAGTGCATCTCTCCCAGAGCAAATAAAAGCTGAGTGGCCAGGGAGGGCAGGACTGGGCCATTAAGTTCAGTCCACTAGACTAGGGTTGGGCAATTAATCAAATTTTGATCGTGAAATACTCCATGCAACTGAGAAAAACAATTATTTTGCATCACATTTTGAATGTAAATCATCCCGTTTTGCAAGTAAATTCCTATTTTGCCTTGTGTTCTGAATTGAGAGAAAAACTGGGAAAAGTATTAAAGGGAATACCCCAGTTCAAGGTGTTTTCATTGTTGATTTGCGTAACTATCTATTGTCTTTTAAGTTGAATACATGCAACATTTTTACAAAGGTCAATGGAAAATCCTTCAATCAACACTCAAGTGACCAAAATAATTGTGATTAGGTATTTTTCCAGAATCGAGCAGCCCTAGGGGGACTACCTAGCACCAGCATGTCTGCATGTCTGCACAGCACCCGTCTTTAAATTTCAGCTAACCTAACCTCTCCAATCCCTTTAAATGACCAATTAGTAACATATATAATCATAGTCAACAGCCCCTTAGTGCTGAATGTTATCATCACCCTCTACCCCACCTGCTCTTCCTCTGGCGCCTTAATTGATTAACTGTGTTTTCCTTGGTAATAGGCTGCTTATTAGACCGCCCGATGCCGCCTGTGGGACTTCCAGGTCAGACAGGGAGACAGAGGGGTGGGGGCTTGTGTGACAATAACAGTAATTAGAATGCAAACTCAGACATCCTGCTGACATGAAACATTTCTCACCAGGTGGCAGGTGAGAACATTAATATCTAGCCTCCAGGCAGAGGAAAGCAGGCCGCTCGGAGCCAACCTAGAGGCAGATTGTTGGTTTAGTCACGAGCCAACATCAGCATGTTGGAGGCAAAGCAATGACCTTTTATCACAGACTAAATTGGGTATTCCTTCCTTTTTGGCTCAGAGTTGTGTGATAAGAGTTAATATAATATTTACTGAGAGACAGTCATGAAACGTGTGCTCTTACCTCCTCCCATTGGTGAATGTAGCGTATTAATCTGGAGAGCCTCAACAGCCTCAGAAGACTTAGGATCTTGGTGAAGCGGACAATCCGCAGGGCCCGAGCAGTCTTGTACACCTCCGAATCGATCCCTTTCTCCACTATGAGGAATATGTAATCCACTGGGATGGAGGAGACAAAGTCCACAATGAACCAAGTTTTTAAGTACTTTTTCTTAATGGTTTTAGGGTCCAAAATGATGTCTGAGTTGTCCTCAATGATGATTCCAGTGCGAAAGTTGAGCACCAGGTCCATGAGGAAGAAGGTGTCGGAGACCACGTTGAAGATGATCCAGGGCGTAGTGGTCTCCTCCTTAAAGAAGGTGATGCCCACGGGGATGATGATCAGGTTGCCCACCATAAACATTAGCATTGTGAAATCCCAGTAGAACCTAGCAGGTGTGTGTGTGT
>NC_045744.1:3505642-3514135 GCF_008692095.1 Etheostoma spectabile
GGGGGGGGGGGAGACCAAGATAGAGTCAGTCAAAAGGGAGATGCAGCGGAAAGCACAAATTGACTTCTTAACCCAAGATGGCAAAGTATACCCGTTGTCTGCCTGAACATGCAGAAAGTAATTAGATGCTTTCTTTTTCCAAGGTCCACATGCTGTATTATTTCTCCATGCATTCTATATTCTTATAATGCAACAAAATTAATCTCATGGTTGTCTCTGCTAATGGCTGATGATTCATGGTTCATTTTCTTGAATTATGTTTGGTTTTCTAATCTATGACTGACTAAAGTGAAGGTGCATTTTCAAGGTTTAAATGATGGAAGCAACTTTCAAACCCTTCTGTGTCTCAACCCGCCTACTTGCACACGTCAAACACTTGGTTTTAATTATATAGTGTAGATAACGCAAAAGGTACCAGCATGACCCCCTAAATACTGTGAAAAGGTTCAGTGTGGAATGATGGACCCTACATGGGCACCATCTGCACTATGTTTGCACTATGTTCCACATTTAAATAATTTTTATTGGTCTCTTCATTGCACTCATCTCTCTACATCAGGGGTCTCAAACTCAACTTACTTGGGGCCGCTGAAAGTAGAGTCTGGGTTGGGCTGGGCCGCATCAAGTATTCCAAAAACCCTCTATTCCTCAAAAAGGGCGCGGAACTGCCGGTGCTTTAAGCCCCTAGATCTGATATGGATGGTGCTTTCACCAACAGACATCACACTGTCAAACCTCAGCATTTGCCACAAGGTACTTAGCTAGCTTGACAACCGTTACGCCGCTGTCACGAGACTACTACGGTAGCCCATAAGTGACCAAGCGCAATGACAAAAAGTTTCAGAACGCGCGGGGCCGCACTAACACTTAACTTTGATGTCAAGTAGGGGGCCACAAAATATCATCCCGCGGGCCGCAATTGGCCCCCGGGCCGCGAGTTTGAGACCCATGCTCTACATTGTTTCTGTTTAGAGTATGTATATATTAGTGTGTAGATATTGTTTGTTGGGTTGTTTGTTCTGAATGTGTAAGCACACTGTGAGCAACTATGCTCCAAAGGAAAATTCCTCGTATGTGTCTTCATACCTGGTCAATAAAGCTGATTCTGATTCTGATTCTGATTCTGATTCTGATCTTGACTACAAAGCGGAAGGGGAGGGACCAGGGACTGGGGACGTTGGCAAAGGTTTTCAAAATTTGAATGGCGGCCGAGTCAACCGAGACAGCTGGAGCAGCGACGACTCAATTGTATAAATGTAAGTAACACTGGTAATACGAAGAAAACAAATACGCGGAACTATTTTTTTTGTAAGCAAAAGCCAGCATATATATTTGGCGCGCTGGAAAATCCCGTTTACATGTGTGTTCACATGTGTTTTAACATAAGTGTTCCTTTTGGGACAATACTAACCATTGAAAGTGGGCACTACGGCAGTAAGTGGTCAGTGCACAGTATGCAGAATGAGACACAGCCAATGGCTTGTAACTACTCCACTATTAAATATTTAAAATATATAAAGATAATTGCAAAACATTCACCAATTTGTTGTCTTTTTTTCATTTTTTTTTTTCAAACTCATTAAGTATTTTTTGTTTTCAAGAATGTATTGGCATATGTTATATATCACATTGTATCCTTCATGATCTTATTTATGTTTGAGGCAGGGGTGTTTGTCTTGGAGGAAAGGAGTCCATTGGGAATGCCTTTCTACAGGGGCCAGGATGTGGCGCTACGCCCCTGGTTTGTGGTAAATTAGACCTTTTGTAAACAAACTATTATGAAAAAAAAACCTAGTGTCGACACAAATCATAGATATTGAGCATATTCATTGTTTTACAGCCAGGGTTTTTGAGAAGCCAAATAAAAGTGAGTTTCTTACATTTTCTGTAGCAGAATTAGTTTCATACTCAAGTCTCGTTCAATTAGGAAAAGCCCTCTAATATTAAACCTATAAAACATGTTGAGTAGCCAATCTTTCTTGAGCTGTTAAAGGGAGCCAGGGTCTCCAGGACCCAGTCGGTTTCATTTATCACGCTGCGTTTGGAACTCTTTTCGACCTTGCAGTACACATGTATACCAATAAGGCGTGTGTCTTGCTATTTGCTGCCAGTGGTGATGTGGCAGTATATTGAATGGGACAGCGTGGAAAAGTAGTGATGTTAGAGCCCGTCAGAGGAAGCTGTGCCGGACAGGTGCAGCGCTGAGTCATTACACTGCGACTTACGCAACAAGCTCTGACTCCTAACAATAACCGCCCTTATGATCATGTTTAAAGCAACTTTTGCTGCTTTAACTATGCATTCATTAGCATAAGAATTACCAAGGGGGGGAGCTATAGATTCACATTGTGTGGGCTTGCATGGTAAAGAAAGGCATGCAAAGCATGTCTCAACGAAAACAAGTTAAGTAGTCTACTGACTCGGCGTTATGTGATACAAATGGGCCAAATTTGAATTTCACTGTGAGAAGGAGGGGGGGGTGAAGGTAGCGCGAGACGACTCCAAATTAGACGGGAGCTGTCCACTCCTTGTGGTGCTGAAACCGAGCAGCCCAGCCAAAGAAACCTTGCTGATTGTCTGACCCAAATGCAATTCAGCGACTGATAGGCTACATGTCGAGAATGAAAAATGTATGATTGCATGATAATTGATCCAGCTCGCGTAACGAGGATCCCTATTGGGTCGTGGGTGTCTCTAAATATTCGCGTGGCAAAATAGCTGCTGGATGTCCACTTATTGGTGTTTCAGCTGTGATAAACACAGCGCATCCGTCATTAAAACGCAGGATCCGGGGGGTTGTACAGGCCGATGTGTCTCCAGTGAGCATGCTTGAGCTTTTCGCACACTTGGCTCAAGGTGACATTCCATTACTGAGTACACACATACACACACAGGCATAGCCTACATCCTGTCAGCATGGCTCTTGGCGCAGAGCGTAGCTTCCAACCAATATTGAGCAGATCTTTGGACAATAATGGCATATTAAATAAGCCCGATTGGCGTCTGAGAGCTGTCCTCTTTGTTAAATGTGAGCGTACTGCAACGAAAAGTCGAGATGTGTTAGCAGGCCGAGCTTGTTGAGCATCCCAGACATGCTACTGTACATGCAGACTGGAACAGGATTTGTTTACAACCTTGAAAGGACACTCTTGGCTTAAGTCCATTTGCCTGACAACAGGTTGTTTGGGGGATTATTGGCAGCACGTTGCAATGCATCGATTCCAACAGATTCAAATCATAAGGGGTGAAATGGTAAATCAGCATCCTGTAGCCTGGAACAATACCCATGCATGTGTCCCCATGGAGTCACAGTGGTTACTCACTATAGAGTAAGTTGTAGATGACAAAGAGGACCCATATGGGCCCCCCCATGACTTTCAACGTGCAACCAAAGGAAGCCCCGGCTCTTACCTGAAATCGCTGTAAGGGTGGATAATCCAATTTCCAGCTGATTTTACCCTCTCCTGCTCTCTCTCAACTGCTTTTTGACTACCATACATGCGTAAGGAGAATTTGTTAACTCCGGGCTGAAGCATATTGCTAAACTGCCGCTGCATGAAGGTGGTTTGGCTGCCCCGAGGCTCCGCATCCTCGGCCGGCACAATTGGCGGTCCATCCTCCGACTTCAGGAAAGTGACAGAGTTCCTGGGCTGCTGGGTCTGAGTCTGAGTCGGGCCGTGCAGCGAGGACGAGGCTTTCCGGCTTGGTGCGTTAGAGAAGGACACCCTGGAGTCTTTTTTCTCGGGGACACCGCTTGACACGGGGGTGGTGCCGGGGTTTGCGCTCTCTCCTCCGTGCCCCCCGGACATGGACCCGCCTGGTGTGATCGAGCCGTCCATGCTGGCGGTGGTCGAGTTACGTGCTCCTCGCTTGGCGCTCCCTCCGTCCTCGGCCCTCCCCGACCCTCCTGTCTGCTTCTCCTGCTTGGAGATGATTGAGCGCAGGCTCCCGGTACCCGAGTCCCTCCTGCATTCTCCGTTTTTGTTGCATTTCATGCTGGAAATTGGAGCGACGCTTTTGCGACCATCACCCGCTGTCGCGTTTAAAACCTCTACCGCGACCGCCGATACCGACGCCTCCGCCCCAGATGCTCTGCTGGTCTCGCCGCGCTGGGCAGCATCGCCCGGACAGGGTGTCTGGGTCTCGGTAGGTCTGGAGGCAGCAGTGGGCCGTGGAGCGGCAGGAGCGTCCTCTGCGTGCGTGTGGCAGGGCTCCTTGCTTGAGTTTCTCCTGGAACCCGAGGACGCGGCTCCCCCTCCTGGCGTAAAGTTCTTCATCCTGATACTGCCGCCGCCTCCTCCTCCTCCACCTCCGCCGCTGCCGCTCCCACCGGCTCGGCGCAACCGCGGATGCTGAAACTTGGACTCTTCTTCTCCGTCCTCCGTCTCGTCCATCACGACGTTGCTGGCCGCACCGGGCTGCTTACCGCTCGGCGCGCCGGAGGAACCGGACTCCAGACAGTTCTGGGTGCTGTTGCTCCTTGTGCATTTGGACGCGGCAGCCTTTGGTGCGCTGATATGGCTGCATCCGCTGCCGCCCACCGCCTTCTTTTTCATGGTGGCAGCAGACGCCGGTGAAACCTCATTCCTGTCCATGACATTGAGCATATCAAATGTTGGCTCCAATTATCTTTGGAGAAAACCAATCAGAGACAGAGGGGAGCTGGGGAGAGAGAGAAGGGAGAGAGAAAGGAGAGAGTGACAGAGGGATAGAGGGAGGGGTGGACGTGACTTCTTTGCAAACTGCGCTTTTACTTTCACTAGTCATTGTGTCAAAGACGCTCAAGAACCTAATTGAGCCCCATCTTTACAATAAATGGGCTCATGCTAATTCAACTCAAGCTGCACGTGCAGCTGAGGCCTCGCACTCATGACCTAAAGCTTGAATTGCCTCTTTGCAAATCTATATCCAACATCAAAAGTTGAATCACCACGTGTTAATGAAATCTCAAAATGATGTCATATGTTTTAGAAGGTGCTTTCAATGACAACCTCCCAGAACGGCTGTTGCCCATGGTTGGTGTTTAGCGCGGCCTAGGGGCCACACACAGGTGGCACAGGAGGTAGAAGACACATGATGTCAAACTTTGTGGTCAGAATGGAACAGAACGTGCCGTCTCGAGGATCCTTTGGGTGCTCGTGGCTGGTTTCAAGCCCCTGCAGGCAACACAATGTGCCTTCTACTTCTTACAAGGGACATTTTTGCTTCACCATGGAGTCAGGTCTTGTTGGTTTAGAGGATCAGATCACAGTCGAAAGGTGTATGTGCAACCATGTGTACTGCTTAGATACCTTAGGGTTATTTTCTAAAAGTGGGAGTAAAAAAAACAGCAAAGCAGCACTGAGGAGTATTCAATCAGATATTCATATTAGCTCAGTCAGCTACAGTGGCTTGAATAAGTTTACACACCCAGGCTAAAGTCGATTAAAAGAGGAATAAAAAAACATCTTTTGGAAATTGATCTTAATGCCTTAATTAAAAAAATTTAGGAAAATCCAGTCTTTTAAGGACACCAATTTTCTTTGTGAATGAATAATGTATTGTAAATAAATAAATGTTCTTCCTTGAAATACAGGGGGCATAAGTATACACCCCCTGTGTTAAATTCCCTTACAGGCAGGCACATTTTTATTTTTATAGACCAGTTATTTCATGGATCAGGATACTATGCATCCTGTTAAAGTTCCCTTGGCTTCTCAACATTTTATTGTTCTTTTTTCTACACAATTTTTGATGTTTTTGTCACTTTTTTGGCATTTTTTTTAATTATGTTTTTGTGATATTTTTCTTAGTTTTTTGTCGCTTTTTCCAATGTTTTTTTTCTCTTTCTTCACATTTTTCTGTCACTTGTTTAACCGCCTAACTAGCACTAGTTTTACAGTAATTTTTGGAATTCATGGTCAATAACCCTCATTTAAATGGAATTATACTTATTATTTGAGTTAAAAAAGCAGAAAATATGAATTATTTGGGCTAATAGTTAAGATCAGAGGAACGTACAGATGCGTTTCGTCAGGAATGAAAGTGATCAATTGTATTTGCAAAGAGCGTTGACTGGAATCCAATCTGTATTTTTGTGGTAATTTGGTTCAAATGAAACCCATATTTCAGATGTAGACCTTTTTTAAAGGGGTCAAATTTGACCCGAGGACAACAGGAGGGTTAAACTGCATGGTAGGAGCATAAAAGCGGCTGGTTTAAAAATGTATAGTGCAGTAATTACATTTTCATTAGGATCTCTGTTGCACATTCAAGATATGGGCCATGTTATTTGAGTGCTTTGTTACTTGAGAAGTAGTTAGCCTCTATTTTCTTTAGTCTACTTTTAGTCACATATGTAAAGTGTCGGAGCAGCAGACGCAAGGACTCCTTTGTCCCCCATGACTTTGGACTTTACAACCCCTCACTCTGGTGGGAGAAGGAAATAGAGCAGAGAGGACAATACATACAGACGTATACATATACACACACACACACACACACACACACGCCTGGACTTACTCACTTTAACACTTGACTCAACACTGACATTTTTGACTGATAATTTATGGTTAATGTCTTTTTTGTGTCTTTTTAGAGCCAAAGGTTCTTATTGTTATTATTATTACTGTAATTATTGTTATCTTTATACTGTCTCCTAGACTGTATTCTTGCTAAAACCGATGCTGGAAATTAAAATGTCCTTGCGGGAGTCATCCCAAAAGGATTAATAAAGAGAAGCCTAAGTCTTGGTTTTACACACAAATGCTCACACAGCTGTGCTCAATAATAGCGCTATAACTGGTGCCAATCACTGAATTTACCCTTCTTCACTGTTTCTCCCTCCACATTTCTTACCTTTTGACATCAGCCATAAGCGTCATCACTCTCTCCCCCTCCCCTCATCTTTCACTTTGTCTCCCTCTCTCTGCCACCCTCGCTCCACTTTATTATACTAAACGCCGCAGCTGCACCAAGGTTCCCTCTAATCCCGGTGAGGTGATGCAGTAGTGGGACACTCGAAAACATACATAGGGAATATTGTGATGATCTTTTTGGTGTGGAGCAAAATACACACAAACGCCCCGAACTAGTAAAAACCAATGAGAGTAAAATTAGGCATTTCTTTCACACACTATTACAACCAATAATAAGTAAGCAGCCACCCCCCCCCCCCCCCCCCCCATTATCATATACCCTTCACCATACATAGAGATTGGCATTGTTTTATTTCAGTTAGACTAATAGCTGGTTTTACTTGCATTGAGAGATGATTTTATGGAAAGTATCCCATGCTAATCTCTAAGTATATTGAAGGGTATGTGATGATGTGGGGGGGTTGTTTTAATTCCAAAGGCCAAGAGAACTTCATCAGGATGCATAGTATCCTGGATCCATGAAAGAACTTTAAAAATAAAAATCTGCCAGCCTCTATGAGAATTTAACATAGGGGGGTGTCTACTTATGCCCCCTGTATTTTAACATAGGGGGGTGTATTCTTATGCCCCCTGTATTTTAACATAGGGGGGTGTCTACTTATGCCCCCTGTATTTTAACATAGGGGGGTGTATTCTTATGCCCCCTGTATTTTAACATAGGGGGGTGTATTCTTATGCCCCCTGTATTTAAACATAGGGGGGTTGCTTATTATGCCCCCTGTATTTTAACATAGGGGGGTGCTTATTATGCCCCCTGTATTTTAACATAGGGGGGTGAATACGTATGCCCCCTGTATTTTAAGGAAGAACATTTATTTATTTACAATACATGATTAATTCACACAAAAAATTAGTGTCCTTAAAAGGATGGGTTTTTCCTTTTTTTTGTAATTAAGGCATTAAGATCTATATACCAAAGATGATTTTTTGATTCCTCTTTTTAGTCAACTGAAGCATGGGCATGTAAACTTATGAGCACCACTGTATATGTTTGTAGTTGCTTGCTTAAGGACTATTAGGATTATGAATTGAATTTGTTATTCATATTTATTTGAACATGAAAACCTCTGGGCTTAATTAATGCATAAATTGTTCGGGACTTGCTGTTAATGTCTCACAAATCTAAATGGCATGCTGCCTAATTCTGTTGAGGCACCTGTAGACTTTTCAGCTTGAGACTTTGTGCATATAAAAAGTATTAACCCCCTGTGGAAGTATTTATGGGGTTTTTTCTGTGTCTCTGAAATGTGCTTGTATCCATCCCAACTTTGTGCTTTTCAGTTACCAGTGCTCCTTTGTCCTCAGGGTGAAGGTTTTGGCTCAATTCTGATCCCCAAAAGTTAGACCTTCCAGACACAAGTGTATTTATACTTCAATCAATTTCAACCTTTTGGCTGACTTGACTCAGGTGGTCTCTATTAATTGAATTATGTGACTTTTATAACCAATAGACCCTTTTCACTGCTGAGATTCTGTCAAAGCAGAATAAGTACAGGTGTAATTAATAACAATAATGATGGTTCCATTCCAAAGGCGTCCCAGTAGAGCGATGTTTCCCAAACTTAGGGTCGGGACC
>NC_045744.1:3514145-3514318 GCF_008692095.1 Etheostoma spectabile
GGGTCGCAGACCCGTTTTACTGGGTCGCCAACTGGCAGAGTGAAATGCATATCAATCTTATTGAGTGAGCGTTCTTTTTTGCTAAACTGGTCTGTTCAGCTCAGATGCTTTGGTTTTTGTTTTCTCTCTCTCTTCTCTTATCCTAGGAGGGGATAAGAACATGAGTTGAGAAA
>NC_045744.1:3514328-3514514 GCF_008692095.1 Etheostoma spectabile
ACACAGAAAGGAGAATAGAGACCTTTTCTGTTTTTGTTTACTTTTATAATATATAAATATATTCACATACATTTAAATTCATTGTTTGTTCCGTCTTTTGTCCACAGTTTAAAAATGTAGATGTTACAGTGTTTCATGGTGTATTTTTGTAAATTTGGGTCACGGGGAGACACCACATTTCTCTTT
>NC_045744.1:3514524-3560418 GCF_008692095.1 Etheostoma spectabile
GTCTTGAGCTGAAAAAGTTTGGGAACCACTGCTGTATAGCTCTGGAAAATGGAATGCAGCCGTCATTAATGTCATTAATTTTGTTCTTCAAAATGTCTGCTGTGGGGATTTAAGTGGGTCCTTTAAAAAGAAGTGAATGCAGTTTGGTTCATTTAGATAACTTTGTAGACATCTCCTTATACTTCAGTGTATTTTTCTGTTGCTTAGTGTCAAAAACGGCACATTAAATCTACTTTGAACCATGTTGTAAGGCAGTTAAACATCAAAGATTTTCACTTTTGTTATTGGGAATAAGGTCAAACTGGGGACCTGGCAAGATATAAGTGCCACTGCTGTAAAAGAGGCTGCATTGTGATTGTTAGTTTCTTTTTTTAAATCACTTTACTGTGAGTAGTAAAACACTTCAAGAACTTTTGACATATCACAAGGTCAATTTGTTGGTCAACACGTGTTCATGATCTACTGACATTGAAGCAAAGACAGTCTGTTATAGAGGTTTTGAACTTTTCTTATTTGTGTCCCTTTTTTCAATGTTTGTCACTCTTATTGACATTTTTAACACTACTTAACACTAACTTATTAACTTTAGTTTTAGTTATTTTTAGAATTTATGGTCAATAAACCTCATTCATAGGAATTTATACCTAATGTTTGAGTTAGAAAAACAGAAATTAGGAATTATTTAATTAATTATTGAGACTATCAGAGCAGCTGTAGCTACAACAGTGTAGTGTGTGTGTAGTTTGTTTGTGGTCTTGTGTGTATTTTTTTAGTTTTACACATATGAGTGCCTTTTATTGTGTGCGACATGTTAGTTATGGTTCTAATAGTTGACAATGGTTCTGTAACATTATTTTATGTAACGTTTTTGCCTGTTATGTTCAATTTATCACCAATAAAGACAGATTTTTGAGTTTTTGTGAACATCAATGACATTCAAAACGGTGATAACTGAAACAGATATACACACACCATGTATACAGGGTGTATACAGTGGTGCTCAAAAGTTTACATACACATGCTTAAGTTGACTAAAAAGAGGAATAAAAAAATCATGTTTTGGAAATTTATTTTAATACCTAAATTAAAAAATGAGGTAAAATCCAACCTTTAAGGACACCAATTTTCTTTGTGAATGAATAACGTATTGTAAATAAATATGTTCTTATTTAAAATACGGGTCATAATTATACATCCCCTATGTTAAATTCCCATAGAGGCAGGCAGTATTTTATTATTAAAGGCCAGTTATTTCCTGGTTCAGGATATTATGCATCCTGATAAAGTTCCCTTGGCCTTTAGAATTAAAATAGCCCCACATCCTCACATACTCTTCACCATGCTTAGAGATAGGCATGGTTTTATTTCAGTTAGACTATACCTGGTTTGATTTGCTGAAGATGATTTTATAGAAAGTATCCCAGCGCTATCTCTAAGCATGGTGAAGAGTATGTGAGGATGTGGGCTATTAATTCTAAAGGCCAAGGGAACTTTATCAGGATGCATATATCCTGAATCCAGGAAATAACTGGCCTTTAATAATAAAATCTGCCTCTCATGGGAATTTAACATAGGGTTGTATACTTATGACCCCTGTATTTTAAATAAGAACATTTATTATTTACAATACGTTATTCATTCACAAAGAATTGGTGTCCTTAAAGGTTGGATTTTACCTCATTTTTTAATTTAGGTATTAAATAAATTTCCAAAACATGATTTTTTTATTCCTCTTTTTAGTCAACTTAAGCATGTGTATGTAAACTTTTGAGCACCACTGTATGTATTATATGTACACATGATGCTGGTATACCATTTGTTTTGCAAACAGACCTAAGTACTACACAGATAAGTACTCTGCACTCACCAAGTGAACCTAAAATAACATAAAATATATAACACTGTTGTCCAACCAACACATCAACAGACCTAGACGGCATCTTGGAGGTTTGTGATCAATACTGTATGTGATGTCACCAAGTGGTGTCCCAATTCATGGGGTATGTTTTCACCCCTTACCCCTACCCCTTGGTTTCAAGCCAAGGGTAGGGTAAGAAGGGTAGGGGTAAGGGAAGGGGAAGGATGGATTCACCTAAAATTAAGGAATGGTTGTTGATGGATAATCACAGACTGGAATATAAACTTTTCCTCAATACTATTTCAAACCACTTCAATTTCTTTTTCAAATGCTATAAATTGAATAAGACGTCCCAAAATTATGAAAGAACAGATGTTACTTGCCAAAGAGCGTTGTGTGGAATCAATCATGTTATTTTGGGGAATTAAAAAACATCGATATAGAAAAACGGGTCAATTTGACCCGAGGACAACATGAGGGTTAAAAACAATGGGAGTTTGATTGATATTGAAGCATTAAACGTGTAAAATTAAATCAGTACAAGCACAAAAAACATTTCCCAAACTACTCATTATCATCATCAGAAATTACAAATTTGTTTGTTTTACCACTTTATTGTGACTGTACAAAAACCCAGTAAATAAAATAATAAACACTTGTTTTGTGCAACACATTTGGCCAGTTTTTAGAGGGTAAAATGTTCCCATGCCTTTTTTTCTTTTCTTTTTTTTTTTTTTTTTTTGCATTGCTCAATTTGTGTTTTGGGCGAGGGTTCAATAAATAAGTAGAGAATGTGTCCACGGTTGAGCTGTGAGGATCTTTACCTTGTCAAGATGCACCAAATGTACTGGATCACGCTCTAATGAAGAGAGAATCTAATAAAAAAACCAAACACAAGTCATAAAATAAAAATGTGAAAAAACGTCTTGGTTTTGTTCGGTAGTTTACCTTAATTCACATTCTCAACATCGGACATAATTTTGTGCAAAATAAAAACAAAAGTGCAAATAAATAAGAATCAGATGCGTACACCCAGTTCCCTTCACACAAGGTGTCGGTTTGACCCCCTAGCAGTACAGTGGCCGACCATTAATTTAATTATCTATCTACACATCTATGGACTCTGCACCTCCACAGGCTATGTTTACAAAAAAAAAAAAAAAAAAAAGAGCATTCTATCTTTTTCAATATAAAATGTGCCTCAGCCTCAAGGCAAAGACATGTCTCCATCAAAAAGCAGTCCACTCCGGCTTGAACTCTGCTCCAGTTCTGGTCACAATACCACTTTTGTTATTATTATTATTATTATTATTCAAAGCCTTTCTGGATCCTCCAACTCCGCCCAGCCCCACCTTCTCAACTACTCGGCAACAATAGCAGCAGGAGCTGGACCCGGTGTCCGTTCAGTACGGGGGGGAGGAATGATAAGTGAAAGTCTGCAACAGAGTCAGAGTTTCAGAGGTTTGCGAATTGAGACAGTTTGACTGGTTTCAGCTCGGAGACGTTGGGTTTGACGTACGTTGTGAGGCGACGGTGACATTCTACGAGTTTCTGGCAGCATTCTCGTTGCTAGGTGAGCTGGGGGAGGAAGAGGATGAGGACGAGGGAGAGAAGTTCATTCCTGATAACCCCGGTGGGTCTGTGGCCGTGTTCTGACCGCTAAGACTCTTCCTGCACACAGGACACGTGTCGTGCTGTGGGAAACAAGGACAAACGGGACTCGTGTAACCATTGAGTATTTTTCAATACATTTAAGAATTTACATGACTGGTTTGTATACAATCGTATCCAATTATGCTACAAATGTAATACAAGAAGAGGAAAATGCATCCTGCATGCAAGCGTTCCTATACTGCTTTCCTAAAGTGTTATTATAGTGTCTTAATGGGGTCTTATAGTTAAACAGTCAAATGTTTATAAGCTTTTCAAAAGTACTTTGTGGACCTACAATGGCACTTAAGAGGAGCACCAGATGTACACTACCGGTCAAAAGTTTGGGGTCACTTAGAAATTTCCATTGCACTCCATTGTAGACAGAATACCAGCTGAGACCAGTAACCTTGTTTTGTTTTTTTAACCAGGGCAGCAGTTTTCATATTACATTATTTGCTTGCATAATTGCAACATGCCTTCTCAGTTAGCTTTTTAAGATAATATCCGATCAGCGAAAAGAATGTGCCTTTGGAACATTGGAAGAATGGTTGCTGGTAATTGGCAATGTAGATATTGCATTAAAGATCAGCCACCCACTCAGATCAGCTGGTTTTCTGTCTATAATAGAGTAGTATGGAAATTTGTGACCCCAAACTTTTGACCGGTAGTGTATGTTTAAAAAAAATGGAGGCGAGGCTGCACTTTGTTTAACCCAAAGCATCGCTGCTTTTCTTTTGCCCGTATCAAAACAGTTAACTGGAACTGGCTGCTGTTTATTTGTCATGTTGCAGTTCACTTGCTCACACTGCAGCGCGTTAAGACTAGCTTCAAAAAGGTCTTCACAAAACACAATGGGTTATAATAAACACATTATTAGAGACAAATCTGGCTTTAAATAGCTAAACAGCTTGGTGTAGCTGGTGCCAATAAAAAACAAACAAACACATGACCAATGTGTGATATCAATCTTGCAGATCTATTTGGGACGTCTGTGACAGATGGACGTACCTGTTCCAGCCACGGTACTATACAGTCATTGTGAAACAAATGATTGCACGGCAGTTGTCTAACATTCTCCTGAACGCTGTAGTCTTCTTTGCACACAGGACACTCTAAACCAGCACCTGCACAAACAGAAAATGCCATACTGTCTGTCTGTGTGTGTGTGTGTGTGTGTGTGTGTGTGTGTTCACACCTGTTCTGTTTCTTTGACTTTAGGCAGTGCACTGCAAGATTATATTAAAGCACTTCACTACTGCAAACAAAGACGTGTGTGTGTGTGTGTGTGTGTGTGTGTGTGTGTAAATATACATATAGTTTATTTAGTTATTGATGCCAATAAAATGGGACATTACAGTATTACTGTATTTTCTCATTTTATTGGGATCAATAAATATCTATCATCCATATATACAGTTTATTTACATATCGATATGTCTATGTAGATGATAGATATTTATTGATCCAATAAAAAGGGAAAATACAGTAATATGGTAATTTCCCATTTTATTGGGATCAATAAATAAATAAAAATGTATATATATATATATACACACACACACACACACACACACACACACACACAAACAGTATATAAATACATACACACACAGTATATAAGTACATACATTCACACACGTACACACACACACACGTACACACACACACACGTACACACACACACACGTACACACACACAATTGAATTGGCAATTGGCTTATAGGCTGATTATACATCAATCTGTTTTTTATGTGGGGCAGTGGTGGCCTAAAGGTTAGAGAAGCTTGGGAGCGGGAGGTCGTTGGTTCAATCCCCAAACTGGCAGGATAAAATCTGGGCGGGGAAAGTGAAAGAGCAGCTTGTCCCTCCGTCATTACCACCACTGAGATGCCCTTGAGCAAGGCGCTCAACTCCAACCGCTGCAGTGGAGCTGCTTAGTGGCCAGCAGATCAGACTGGGGTTGTACTGGGCAGCTTCCAGGTATGAATGTACAGTATAACTGTGTAAATGTGATCAGGGTGTTCCTGCAAAAGAGAGGCTTACTCTCAGTGAACCTACCCTGAATAAATAGGAGGTAAAAAAATATATATGTGGCATGCTATGAGGGTTGTATTGACACGTATGTCTGCAAGAAACCAGTACAAAGAACAACACTAATCAAAAGGAGACCTTTTCTGTTCTGACAGATAACTGCTTCTGGTGCAGAATGGGTGAGAGACAATGAGTGAGTAACTGTGAGTGAGAGCAGAGACCTGGACTTACCCACATGTTCCTCTGTAATGGTAACGGTGGGTAAACTCTTTATTCTTTCTCTGTCTGCAGGAGGGGGACCTGTGTTTTCAAACTGGTTCAATAACTACAAGAAAAAAAGAGCAGAATCCCAATGAACGGCTGTGAGATCATCTACTGCCACTGTTCTGTATATTTTTACACATTTGTCTTAAAATGTAGAAAACACTTTTAGGACTTTGGATCCTTGTATCATTATGTTGCTATAAAAACAATTTATACTATACAGATATACTATGAATTATTATTCATGACATTATAAATAGCACTATTCTTGGGGCTTTATTGAAAAGGTTCTTAGGACAATGTAGCCACCTAATTGATATGCAGTTTTATCTCCACTTCATACCTGTGTAATGATAGCATCAAGACCATTGGCACCCCAGGCGTAGTCCATGGGATTGGAATGTAGCATACCCCTGCAAGACAAGAAGGTAGTCAACAAAAATGATAACGATTTTACTTTGTGATATGAGAAAGAGTCAACAAACCTGCATCACGGTTTCTTATACTAACCATGGTCCCATCCCCATATTTGGCATGGCTGTAGGTGCTATGATTCCATTTACTAGCTGCTGGATGATTCTGTATACGGAAAAGACACCACACAAAAATACTTTCAACATTTAAATCAAACTGAGAAACTCAACGTGTCTTCTTATCTAAATTACACAAACGGAAAATGTTGGGACATATTAGGGGTGTCACGATTCTATTCGATTTAAATATTTTCTTTTCAGTAGTGCCACAATAAGAGCCACTAGATGGAAGAAGGGTACTTTACAACAACAAGTTTTAGTTTTTCAAAGAATTACCGAGGTGCAATTGAAAGCACCATTAATTTATCTACATGACCACACCATGAAGTCCCTTCTGCCCAAATGCTTTACCTTTATTGTTTGTTTCCATAACTCACAGAGGGGGAAGGCAAAACGCTGCCCGAGTCATCCAAGGTGGGGGTGGAGAGAGAAATAAATACTGGGGGTAATAGCCAATAATGCTACTCAAAATTGAAAGCTTATTTTGATCACTTTTCGATTTAAAATCATGTGACACCCCTAGTACATATTGATAATTTTATGGTCCTTACAATACATTAATACTCAATATAAATGGCAATGGTAGATATTGTCTGTTTGGTATTTATAGGTAAAATAATCGTTATTAAAATAGTAATACTATTTTAATTTCGATGTATGAGGTAAATATACAAGAGGCATAACAGATCACTTTAGTTAAGCAAAGTTCTACATTTTCTCACATTCTAAAACGGGAAATAATATTGTTCTAGTGTTTTCTACCGTAACGTGAAGAACGTGCAGTATTACTCACACAAAAGACGCACATTTTTTACCTGTGTCCTCGTGTCCCACAACAACCTCCAACCCCACTACTGCTGAAATATCTCACCCTTCTAAAGTGGGCACTCCTTCGTGGCGCGTACCCTGTCGTCGAGGAACATGTCGACCGCGCGGTTGCCGGGCACTGTATCTTTGCCGTGATGCCATTTCCCTTTCTCTCCTGTTTTCGGCTGCTGTCTCTCGGTTGTCTTCTGTGGGGAGCTGCGTTCGAAGGTCGAAGTTCTCATCAAAAATCCCGAGGGCGAACGGACCGTACCCCGAGGGAAATGTGAACAAGTGTTGGTGATCCATGCTCTAGTAGAAAAGACAGAGGCAATGTCACAATCATGGTGCGGGGGTGGGGGGGAATGCACCCTGGACAAGCTACATTAACAAGTCAAACTGACCTCAAAGGCTGGGCGGTTCTGATCACTGAAGGAGGACGTGGATGCGGACCCATTTTCAGTACTACTTGAACACAGTGGTAAAGAATGTGAAAAACTAAGACTCAGAAATCCACTTAAACATCAAATTTATCAAATCCATGAGTCACAAAATAATATTCCATACCTTCTTTCCTCAGCCAGTTCCTCAATAAAACCAGATTCACAGCGTGGACAGGTGTAGTCCTACAGTGAAAATGCAAATGTGAATATCTAGTGTGAATGTACGTACACACACACACACACACAGACAGACAGACAGACAGACAGACAGACAGACAGACACACAGACACACAGACACACAGACACACAGACACACAGACACACAGACACACACACACACACACACACGCACACGCACACGCACACTAAACAAGATAAATGCTGGAATAATGTTACATATCACAGATTATTGACAGAAATGTCCTATTTTCAGTGGATTTTTCATTTACTTTGTATTACTTCATTGAACATGATGACAGTAATATATTTAAAAAATGTATTATAACTTTACCTTTTGTAATATCTGTTCTGTGTTTGACTGTTCTAATGGCCCATGCTTCTTAAAAGAAAAACACTAGCTGGCAACTCATATCTAACGTTCTCATCCTTCATAAGAATATAGAGCACTTTTGATGGTGTCTCATGTTATAATGCTCCTTGACATGTTGGTGTCCCTAACAGACACAGTTGTTTGTTTATTAGGTACGCCTAGCTAAAATTATGCACTCAACAGCTCTGCAAATGCTACCCTCACGAGGGTAATACAGGTTTAATGTAGGTGATGATTCAACTTTGCAGTCATTTGGGAGGCTGTGTACTGCTGTTGAATTGTATTGTGTTATACTGAGAGGTGTTTCTAATATTTAGTCCACCGTCACTGATCTAAACGGGCTGGACTAAATAGTAGAGTGCCTCAGATTATAATGCGATACAATTGGCTTGTTGTTCAATCACAGGAGCCCTTTCAGTGATAGACTCATTCTCCCAAAATGCACCATAGAGCGCCACAGGAAGTCAGTCCTACCTGTGGCCATCAAACTTTATAACTCCTCCCTCTGAGTTTTTGACACACAGACACTCAGAGAGGTTGAAAATGGACAATATTATCTGTATTATCTGTTTTGTGCAATAACACTGGCCTGACATGTGTGCAATTCTCAACTACTACAATTATTATCATTATTATTATTATTTTACTTTTCACCATTGCAATTCCTTAATTATGTTAATTATGTGAACAATGTATAATAACATTCCTTTATGTAAATACCGTACATATCCAATTCCTTATATTTCTTTATTTGTATCTCTACTCTATTTATAATATTTGTGCAACTGCAACACAGAGTTTCCCTTCGGGGATCAATAAAGTAGTTCTGATTCTGATTCTGATTCTGAATTGAGCAGCACATAAAGCTGTTGCCACCAAAATACCATAAAACAGTCTTGTGTTGCCAAAGACAAATTCCCGTTCCTACGGACAACAAACTGTCTTATCTTGAATAATATAACCTTCATAAGAGTAGTGTTTATTGCAGAGTTCTTGTATTACAATAGAATGCATTAGTTTTAGCTAGGTGTGCTTGTACCTAATAAGGCAACGGAGTGTATGATGTCTAATAATGGAAAACAGACATTTTTCCTTAAAACGCATGTCTCTTAAGTTTTGCATTGAGTTTAACAAATGTCAAATGCATTTAATAATCCAATCTCCTGACAGTACCTGTAACACAGGTATGCAGCTGGCTGGCTGTCAATAACGTAGCTGTTACTGCAACATTCAAGAAGCTTCCCATGAATGCCTGTAGGCAAGAGGACTGTTACTATAGCAATCTTGTCTGGGACTGGCTTTTGGATAGATATTGTGAAAGTTTTACTTCTCTTTGAGGTACAACCACAATATATGGAAGCCCATTTCCTCCAATGTTATGAAAAAATCATTCATTCATTAGATATACTTACTCTTTTTTTCCCCTCTCATTATTTTGAGACACCAGCCAGCTCATTATAATGACTCTTGGGATTCCTTTCCGAGCATTAGCAGAAAAAAGCTTCCATAACAATAAGCTAAAAGCAAGCCATATGGGGAAAAATATGTACATCAAACGTGCCATACGCCCCTGACAGAATCGAATTTTTAATTCAGAAAGTGAACCTGTCTTCTGTTAGCTTGCTTGCTAACGTTAAACGCCACCACTATGAGCCCTGCCAAGCTGTTAATATGGGCGCTATTTAACTTTAGCTGCTATTAATTATAACATAAAATATCTGAAATTATGTCGAAAACACAAGAGCATAACGCGAATCCACCCGACACACTTGACTGTCACTCTGGACCGTTGCTGCCTATGGGGCTAGCTAACTAGCTAGCATAGTTACCAGCAGCAGGTTGACGTGACTAGGTGTGCACGTCAACCACACATACATAAAACCACACGAGCTCAAAAATAATTTCTAATTTTTTTAAATATGTCTCTTGGGTACTTACCGGTAAACGCGGACTAATTTCTGCTGAACACCGGTGACAAAAAAACCGGCAGGGCCGTGGCGGAGCTTCAGCCATTTCTAAGCAGGAGGATTCGTAAGAAACGGACGGGTAGCAACAAGGGACACAACTAATCTCGACTTTTGCGATGGGAAAGATCGAAAGACACAAGACGCGGTGGAGGGTGGAAACGGAAACAAAGGAGGCCATGTAAGCTAGAAAATTTACCAAATAGAATACTTCCGGTTAAATTTATAACGCGAGAAATGTATTTGTTGTATCGCAGAATGAAATAAAATGTGACATACGCTACACAGACATAACATATACAATTTTACAAAACGTAATGATTTTCTATTCAATCGCCATTTAAGTGGCATTTAAAATTATTATAATAAAATCCCTTTTTTTTTTATAAATGCATGTTTGAATTGTAGAGGCTATTATCCTAAGCAAAAGTAATATAGAATACAGTTGGACACTGATAGACTTTGCTCTTCCATGTGATGTGACATGACTTAACATTAATAACACACTAAAATCATAGACCACGGTCGAACATGACAGGCCCTCATTTTCAGACCTTCTTGAGATCAATGCACACAGTAGTTTCTGCAGACTGGGCTCCAAATATAAGTATGGTACAAAAGTACAATTTGCAAAAGTGTTTTATTAAGTAGCCTACACATGTACAATCTTTTGCAAAGCAATAATACCCCTGCAATAAATTAAATTATATTTTGTGAAGTTTATAGTTCATGTTTTGAAACTGTTAGTGTCATTTTACATACATGATGGGGACAGAATATTAGAACCGTATAAACAATTTAATTCATTACCACTACAGTAACAATGTCAACAAAGACTGAGCACAATAACCTTCACAAAGGCAAATTTTATTGGCTATTGTAGATAGCATATTGTGCTAGTGTATGCCTATTGTGCATATGAGCTATTTCAACAAGGTCAGTATTGAGGGGAAACAAAGAAGGCATGTTTTCTCAAAATGTTCCTTTTGGGGATTTTTATAACATACAGGAGTCCTGTGGATTTGTAGAAATCATATATACACATATTTGAAGCTTTTATTCTGGAAAACTATAACCGGAAGTCTCGTTCCTGTGTTCGCCAATGGACTCCGCTTACTAATCATCTATTACGGTAGCAGCCAAAGGCCTCATTTTAGTGCGTTAGTGTCGTTTTCGATACATTTTTTACTTCTGCTACTACCATGGAACCTAGCGATGCAGGTAAATATTTATTGTGAATTTGACTTTGATGCTAACGCTAAATATGTAGCAGCTTCCCTTAGAAAACGCGTAAGCTAGCCAGGGTAGTCGTTAGCTGTTAACGTAAACTACGCTATTGCTAGGTTAGCTTTGTGTAACGTTAGCTGTAGGAGAGCTCGCTTGCTGGCTAAATTGGCGAAGCTAGCTAGCGACAACGTTAGCTAGCTAATGAAAGAAGTTAGTTATCATATAAGATAATTTGCATTATATTTACATAACTTCACAAATACCCGTTTGGCCGTTTCCTTAGTTCTGCTACATGTAACGTAAATATACATGAGTGTCGCATTTTCTCCCATTTCTTAGCACCTTGTAGAAGTTTTTTTTTTTTAGGTGCAATTTAAGAATATTTCTTGTATGCTAGTTTGTAATGCTATAATATTACATATACATGTAACCATCTGCATCTACCTTAAATAGGGTTAACCCTTGTAAATAATATCCAGTAAAATATACAATAAACTCAAATATACGCCATCAGAATTAGTTTCTTGTTTGTTTTTCTTGTGTATCACAAAGGTGCTACAAATTGCATTTTTTTGGTGCAGCCCTGTGTTGTAGAATGACAATAAATGAGCCTTAAACTCCAACTGGGGCAAATTTCGTGGGATGAATATCACAAAATGTCACATGTTACATCTGCTACCTGCCAGCTCCAAAACTGTATAACATGCTTATTGTTGTGATATATTGCATTTGTACTTTTTTAGGGCGAGGAGGATGGAAGTCCAAGCCTATCCAGCCACAGAAAAACAAGATGAACATGAATATTCTACGTCAAGAGAAACTGATAGCTCAGAAGAAGAAGGAGATAGAGGCCAGAATGGCAGAGCAAGCAAAACTGAATATGCAAACCCCGAGCAAACCCCTGCCTCCAAGGTAACGTAAACTTATGGACCTGCAAATATGGCACAGACACGTGAAATTTCAACATAAGTACAGTATATATGTCTGATGCTGCCAGTCAGTATTGTTATGTGTGAATGTTTTCTTTGGCACCATTTTTGGCCTGAATTTATAAAAAAATATATTTAACCATTTTTCATCTACTCTGATCCCAACAGTTATCCCATTCTTCAAGGAGGTACCTCAAACAAGTTTGTAAATGATGGAAGCTTCTTACAGCAGTTCATGAGGTTGCAGAAGGAGAAATCCAACAATGTGTCTGGTCAGTACTTTACATGTAGCTTCAGCTTATCTAAAAGATGTATAAAGATTTTTCAGGCTGTGTAATATAAGTCCTTGACAGCTCTACAGTTTGTGGGAGCTATAACTTTTAAAGAGGGCATCCTGACCTAAGGAAAGTCTAGATTAGGGACCATGACATTACTTTATATTACTTGTGTTTGTTACCTGCCAAATGTTCTGGTTGAGGAACAATCCTTATCATTTATAGCAGAAAGAATACATGAAGGCTTGTCCTAGATTTCTTTTTTTTTTAATGTGTCCTGTTTCATACGCTTTCTAGGTTCCACCAGTGAAACCAAAAGTCCCACAACCTCTACTTCATCACCAGGAGGAAACACACTGCAGAAAAAGAGCATTCTTGTTGGCAAGCGGCCTGGCCTTGGAGTCAGTAGCATGCTTAGTCAGTTCAAGAATTACTCGCACTCCAAGAAGAGTCCTGTTCTCAGCCAGAGGCCAAGTGTGTTTTGTTCTCCAGATGATGACGACGAGGAAGAAGAATCTGATTACTCCGGATTCTTAGAAATGAAAGGTAATTCAAGGCCTGTGTTTTTCAGTGTATCTCTGGACAACTCCATGGCTTGGATATTTCAGTGCATCTACTGCATACTCCAGTGCCTTGTGACTGGCATTCTGTCATAGGTGCCCATAGAGTAAATGTACTCATAGCCTGCTTAAAGTTTCTCCCCCAGAGGACTCAGACACCAGACTCATTATCGACAAGATGGCCTCTTTTGTGGCGGAGGGAGGAGCCGAACTGGAGCGAAAGGCCAAGGAAGACTACAAGGACAATCCTGTTTTCTCGTAAGTTTGAAGGACAGTGTAGCTCTCCCAGATGTATTTACTCATATAGTATTTTCAAACTCATCTGATTTCAAATGTTGTCCTTGCCTTTCAGATTTTTATACGATAAGAGCAGCATGGAGTATCTCTACTTCAAAAACAGAGTTGCTGTTTTGAGAAAGAATTTGCTGAGACCTGAGAATACAAAGGATAATGGTAAGATTACCTCTTCCAGCACCTTATCTACATTTCCTTTGTCTCATCTTTGTTTAAGTACATTGTTATAGTCTCAAATTTTGCACAACATTATACTTGCACATACAAGTTTCACAGCGTAGGCATAGTGTGTGTAGTGGAGCCTCCTTGGGCTTTACATGGTGTTCATTTGTAGTAAATGCCTCACAGTCCATACAGTTCCCCATTCACCACCCCTGTCCCCCTTGCTCCTCCTTCCTCTTCTATTGGCTCTAGACTGGTGGTGTGTGAGGGCCAGTTGAGTACGGTACAGTAGTAGAGTGTGAATTGAGCCCCAGTACTGATAGGCTGCTTAAAGTCTCCCCCCCAGTGGACGCGGAAACCCAGCAGGTTGTTGAGAACCTGGCCAGGTTTGTGGCAGAGGGTGGCCCCGAGGTGGAAGCCATGGCTGCTGTGCGTAATCGAGACAACCCTGCTTTCAGGTCAGTTGTTGTATGTGTGTCACTGTGTTTCTTTTTTTTAAGCCTGGTTTTTGACAAAATATCTACTGTCCCTCCCTCAGTTTTTTATATGAACATCAAAGTCCAGTCCACCGATTCTACAAAGAGAAAATACAGGAGTATCGTGCGGCAGCCTCCCAGAGCTTTTCCCCTCCAGCAGCAGAGTTGAGAACAGACCCTCCGCGACCAGCTGCTCCGCCATTATCAGCAACCCCTCCATCGCTGAACCCCACTTCTCCACCCCAAATTCAGGAGGGAGAAACTCCGCCCGTCAAACGGAAGAGAAAGAGTAGATGGGGGTCGGAGGATGACAAAGTCGAGTTGCCCATTCCTCCCATCATTGTTTCTCAGGAGGTTAATGTCCCAGACCCTAACGCACCATGTCTCTCTGGTACATTAACTTGTTTTTTTACATTTTCTATAAATATATGTGCAGGCACATTTTGTTCTTTTGGGTAATGGAAGTAATTAACATAAAACCTAATCTTGGTGACACTTTTTTAGAAGGCACAAGAATATGTATTTGGAGCTGATACCATTGTCTAATATTATCCTACCCATACATTTTCATATTAATGTGCATTTTTTGGAAGAGTCATACAAGATAATGCATATTGATGTGATGGCACCAGAAATCGTATTTGTAGTCACATTTTAATAATTTGCTATTTTGGCTACAATATTACCCCATCCAGTAATGAATGTATGAATAAATAAGCTTGTGGTAACGTCTGTTTCAGCCCAGGACCTGAGAGGTCTGGGTTATAAGAAAGGGAAGCCTCTTGGTCTGGTAGGAGTGACAGAACTATCTGAGGACCAGAAGAAACAAATCAAAGAACAACAAGAGGTATGAAAGTGCCAACTAAATGGATCAATTCAGTGAAAATGACACCGCTGCATTTTTAACTATATCTAAACTCTACCCTCCCCAAAAATATTTATTCCCTTTTTGGCTATTTTTTTAAAAATGTAATCTGTCTTTTAAAATAATCGTAAAGGCACGTTGATCTCATTATAAATTCAGGATTATTAGGCCCTCTAATCAATTATCTGTGTGTGTGTGTATGTGTGTTTGTGTGTGTGTGTGTGTGTTGTTATCTCACACTCTGCAGATGCAAGAGATGTACGAAATGATCATGAAGCACAAGCGTGCCATGGCAGAGATGCAGGTGATGTGGGAGAAGGCCATTAGAGACCACCAACATGAATATGACAGCGATGAAGAAGTCGACCAGCAGGCAGGAACCTGGGAGCATCGTCTCCGGCAGATGGAAATGGAGAAGACCCGGGGTAAGGCTGACCATCAGTATGGAACAATGGTCTTTGCATCGCAACACTATCAGCTGCCAGTACTTGATAATCAGTTCTAACTAAAGTAAAGTGATCAACTGTTGCTGTGTTAAAAAACAAAAAATTTTGTCTGTACTTTTCCAGAGTGGGCAGAATCTCTGACAGAAATGGGTAAAGGGAAACATTTTATCGGTGACTTCCTGCCCCCTGAGGAGCTGGATAAGTTCATGGAAACCTTCAAGGCACTCAAGGTTAGTTTGCCTCTGATTTCACTTGTTTTCTGGCCTAATGTTGAAGGGTTTCGCTGTTGCGCAACTGCAAGGATTGCCCATAATCCATTAATTTCAGTTTTAGAGGTAAATGCAGACTAACACACAAATGTAAATATTATATAATAACAATTATTTTCAGGCATCCAACAGTGTTTCCTTTTACAGAGAAGAAAAAAACCATTTTTATCTATTCTCTGCAGGATCTCTTTTGAGTACTGTGAAACGTGTTTCATACATCTTAAGTGTAATTTGTGGTAGCTATCAGCCATTGAAATGTCTGCTTCTCCACAGGAAGGCCATGCACAATATATTAGGTCCAGGGTCAATTGGAAATATCTGTAAACAGGATTGTAATCATTCATCCATGCCTCTGTTTTCAAGCTGCTTATCCAGGTCAGGGGCACTGTGTTAAAAGCCAGCAGAGCAACCCAGACGTCCCTTTTCCCAGCAAATTCCTCTCGCTCCTCCTTAGAGATCCGCGGGAGGAGACTGTAATTTCCACTTGTTTATTTGAAAGTCTCTTTAACTCAATTTGGTACTGTTGGGAAAACCAAACTATTTTTTTTATTCCTTTTTAAAAATTGAGAAACAGGAGAGCATGTCAATAGAGATTTTTATCTAATGCAAATGCACTTCCATAGTCATGGAAAGTTAGAGATCAAGGCTGGAAGTGTTAAACACAGCAAGCTATTTGAGTGTAATGGCAAAAATGGGAAAAATTAAATTTGTCCTCAGGTTTTTACAGGTTGTATTTAGTAAAGACTACCAGTGCGAAGTGGAACATCAAACCCTCCTATATTTAAGAGCCGCAGATGAGTCAAAATCTACTAAATAATACAAGATCTTTCCTTAACCCACACTAAATTAGCATTCAAGAATCTTCCCACCCTCCATTATTTTTTTTAGAAAGAGACTAAAAGGTATTGGAGAGACTGAAAGGGTGCAACACCTCATTGTGTATGGCATGAATTCCCAACTTGATTCTACTTGCCTTGCAGGAGGGCCGCGACCCAGACTACTCAGAATACAAAGAGTTTAAGTTGACGGTGGAAAATCTTGGTTTCCGGATGCTTATGAAGATGGGCTGGAAGGAAGGGGAAGGCCTGGGCAGTGACGGACAGGGCATCAAGGCTCCTGTCAACAAGTGAGCATTCATCTTCACTACATTTGCCTTTCATTGCATTTCTGTATCATTCAAGGTACACTCGTCAATGACTAAAATCTTTATTTCAATGCTTTTACTTACACTCTGAACTTTTATATTCTTTGGACAATAATGCACCAAATCATCACCAAATCAAATTCCTTGAATGTGCAAATCTAAGTGAAGCTAAGCTACTGTTATTTGAAAGCCTGAAAAATTCATTTTCTATTCATCTTAAATAACGACAGAATCAATAAGACAAAGTGCAAAGTAGAGTACACAACAGAAACAATTTGAGTGTTGATGTGACAAATTTTTTTGTCGACAGAAATCTTTTTTTTATTTTTTTACTTTCTAGTCTACTATCTCGCTAGCTGTACAACTGTGTTGACATTGTGCGTCTTTTTGTTGGCGTTTACACCTGAGCAAACCTTTTCACAGCAGACATCGTGACTTGCCATTGTAGGAAAAGCACAGGTGTTGCTAATAACATTTACAACAGCTCCGTTCTCTTCAAGAGTCCTTGTAAGTCATGACAATAAGCCGCCATGTGCAATATCAGGACCCTGAAACTTGAGCAGCTACTGAAAGGAGGGTTCAACCATTCATTAAAGTTATTTTCATGTGACTTTCCTATTGTGAAATGTTAAAATAGCTTATGTAAAAAATACAGATAAACTTGAGTTTAACACTAATATTTTGTTGGCTCTCAGATTACCAGACAGACATGAGAAGAGAAACTAATTTTGTGTGTGTGTGTGTCTCTGTCTCTGTCTTTGTCTTTGTCTCTGTCCCACCTAAGGGGAACTACCGCCATGAACGGAGCAGGGTTTGGAGTTGACCGTCCTGCTGAGCTCACAAAAAATGACGACGAGTACGATGCTTATAGAAAGAGGATGATGCTGGCTTACCGCTTCAGGCCAAACCCGCTGGTAACTTTTGTTTCAGATTTTATTCTGTTTGTTGTTACAATATTCCTTGAATTTCAAGTGTAATAGCCTTCACTTCTTAGTTCTTCATTGGGTTTGCTGCTGATCCATTCATCAGGGTCAAGTGTTCTTTGCTATAATATTTGAATTTAATTCAGTTTTGTTTTTTGTTTCCACAGAATAATCCTCGGAGACCATATTACTGATGTAGAGGACTGTTTTTGTTTTATACTTGTTCTTGTTTATCACAACATAAAACCTGTTTTCTGCAGCTGCCACAGCTCTGTTTAGTTGTGAAATAGACAGTGGCACAGTAGAAATTAAAAAATTTGAAGTGTGTGAAATGTAGAAAAATTAGTAGATTCTCCATTACATTTGAGGCTTAATTTGGGTGAAAGCAATCTTGTTTTTACATTTCAATTTAATACTGTAACTGTAAAATGTATGGACTGAACATCGCCTGCCTTCCAGAGTGATTTCACTCTTCAGTTTGTGTTACCGTTTTGTTCTAATTCAGAGCTTTAATCAACTGCATTCCCAACTATATAATACAGTTCTGTATTAGCACACAATCTTCTGTATATTTTTTGCATTGGGTAATTTTCCTCACTGCTCTATAACTAATTTTTGATTCATGTCATTATATTCTTCAGTGTTCACAATAAAAAAAACAATCGCCACTTACTGAAATGTGGAGTTGTAACTGATGTCTTAGAACCACTGTACTTATGTTTATTCCCTGTTTATTAGGAAATAAGTAGGAGCTAAGATCAACTCACGTTTTGTATATGGATGCATGTATCTATCGAATCATGTTGATAACTGCCATTGAGTTCCTTTCTGCATGGCTCTTGTCAGCATTGAGCCATTGAGTAGAGGTGACCAGACTCAAGCAGCCAGTGGCGAGGAGGAGGGTAACAGATCAGTGAAATCAGACCTTCAGATCGCCATTCCCCAGGGGGGTTTACATGGGATAAATATAACTCAGAAATCCCTGCTAAGCAAAAGAATCAATCAGAGGCAACTTAAGCCTCATTAAAAAGTAAACGATGGCTTTGGTTGGTTAGTGGCATCGTTAAGTTAATCTGAATGTAAGGGTGCAGGGAACTATTATTTTCTTTATCCATTATTTGTTTGGTTTATAAAATGTAAGACCATTGTGAAACATGTTCTTAGAGCCCATGTAGTATAATCAAACTGTTTTGACTGAAACTTAATCCAAAATAGAATAAATGTACAATCTTAAAAGATACAGAAACTCATCAAATCCTAACCTTTGAGAATCGTAGACATTTTTTCTTGTAGAATAATATATCAAAACGGTTGCTAACAATTTTCTGTAAATTGATGACTTTACGGAAGAGTTGCAGCCCCGGAGCTACTGGACAGTACAGTTGAAAGTAGGGTGGGGTTAAGGGAAGAAAAGTATGAAACCACCTCAAATAAATGCATTTTATCTTAATTTGAGTGTTAATTATAATTAGTGTTCATTACAAATAAACACCCTGTTGACGAAGTACTGCAGTTAAGAAGTACGGTGTGTACCATACCTATGGGATTAGACAACTTGATTTAGTCTAAAAGAATGAGTGAATTACATTTTTAACTAGTTATAGTCAACACTGGTTGACATTCTCGTTTCTCCTTAATTTGGGGGAGGAACGAACTTTGATTTGACGTATTAACGTGATGTGACGCATGTATGGGCTGTCAGTGCGAGTCGCGGGGGGAGGTAAACAAGATGGCGACAACCTGAGTAGCAAGAGTAACGCGAAGAGTCCGCAAATTTAACTGATAGACCCAAGTGAAATTTCCGCTTCACTCAGGAAGGACACAGACGAAATAAAACCCCAAAACGGCAACAAGATTCAAAGGTGAGACCCCGCACCAGCTTGTTAGCTTGTACAGTAGCTACATAGCAAGCTAGCCATTTACATTGTAATCTGAACGGCTTGCTAGGCACCGCAACTCCGGTTAGCTTGCGTTTGTATCTGGTTTGTTTCTCCGTTGAAGGGGCTGGTTTGGCTACTGAAGCTTACTTTAGTTTTGCTATTAGGTGAGCCTAATACAATACAGTCTGAGAACTATTCCCTTCTGCTAAATTGCCGCTTCTTCACCGGCAAATCAGGTGAAGTTGGCTAACGCTAATCTTAACGTCAGGCAAAGTTGGCTAATGCTAGCTTGCGCTGCATAACCACTGTTGGCTACAGTTGTGTGACGACGTTTCGGTTATTCTCCCCAAGTAAACCTCAGCCACATTAAATTAAATGCCGTTGCTTTTAAGCCGACTTAGGAGGTAAAACCTGCCATGCTAGCAAATGTTTATGGCGTTATATCAATGAACCACAAAGTAAGAGTCTATGTTGGCAGGCTAGTTCATTCAAGCAAACGTGTTATGTTAGCTTACAGCTAGCTAATAGTTAACACTTTTTTATTTCAACTGAACGACAAAAGTTTCAAATGTAGCTAACTCACACACGACTTGAATTAAAGCGGGGTGCTAAATATGTACTTAAATAATACATTATAATATTTCGTGGCTGGTGTGAACCTCACAGCAGAATGGAAACCCAGTAAGGTTAACCGGTCAAGTGTTGTGATGTCTGGACAGTGTTTACCAAAGTGGGCTAGCTTAGTTTATACACGAGCGAAAGCTATATTTGTATTTCAATGATATTTAAAACATCCTTGTTTTCAGGCACCATGCGGTAGGAACAGTGGTGGCATGGAGGACACCTGAGGACGGCTGGACATATTGGATGGCTCAGTCGACCTCCATGAGCTGGGCTCATACCAGAGATTGGGCTGATACTGCTGCATGCGTTTGGCTGTAGATCTGTGCCTGGATCTAGTCCAGCTGTACACACTTGTTTATCCTGAGGAAACCCATGCTGTGAAGCATGGGCCTTTGACAGAAATGCTGTGCTGCATAGCCTTGAAGGAGGACTGGTCGCTTCTACCTAAGGCTGTATGGTATTAAATTCATATAAACGTTATTTAGACGAAAGCAGAAAAGAATAACATTCTAGAATCATAATTCTCTTATTTCTGTTCAACTGCACATGTAGTTCAAAATGCATCGTATACTGCACTAACTTGGCACTGGACCCAACAGATTCTTCTCTTCTGTTTGCACCTCCTTAATGTTTACAAATTGGGATTGATCCCCCACCTCCTCCCTAAACTCTCAGGCCTGATTATTCTGTCACCTGTGTTCAGTATTTTGTAATTCATCTGTATTCCATCTTGTGGAATTAAAACGTTCGGCTCCGTGCCGAAAGGTTACAAGTGGATTACTCGACAGCAGCAAACATAGCTATTTGCGAACGTTTTTGCACAAGAGGCTTAAGTTGTGGCTACCAATCTATCAGTCATGAGTACCGGCGAGCTGCATCATCTTAACTATCTAAATGAAAATGAACTGATGGAGATGGATACTTTCATTCACCGCATTGACTCTACAGAGGTAATCTACCAGCCACGAAGGAAGAGGGCAAAGTTGATCGGAAAGTACTTGATGGGGGATCTGCTAGGGGAGGGATCTTATGGGAAAGTGAAAGAGATGCTGGACTCAGAGACTCTTTGTCGCAGGGCTGTCAAAATACTAAAGAAGAAGAAGCTGAGGAGGATTCCCAATGGAGAAGCCAATGTGAAAAAGTGAGTGTTTTCAGATTTGTCAACCTGCTTTTTTTTTTTTACCCTTTCTCTGCACTCTGACAGTGTCATAACAACATCGTTACTGACGCCTCAGCTGTAATGTGATTTATGTAAGCTAATGTGAAGGGTCTTTGCAGTTAGGGGTAGTCAGTTTTCCTGAGATACAGTAGCATTGACTTGACTGTAATGCTTGATCTTAATGAGTTACTTCATTTGAATAATCCCCACTGAAATTTAATGAAGACAGTCAACTAAGTCTCTTATGACTCTGACACAATGATAGGGCCGTTCATGCCTGTCCCACTTTGTTACATTCAAATATTTCACTTGAAATTTCTACTACTTTAGTTTTAGTCAAAATTCCCAGATAATACTGTTTTGATGATTTACTTCACTTTCTACAAGAAGCGTTTTTTCTCATTTAACTTGCCAAACTTGTCAAATGCATTTCATGTCATTTCACACACTTTTTAAGAATAAGTTACTAGGGCTGTATCCGGATATTTGTTTGATGGGTATGTATTCAATTTTTCCATTGGGATTCAAATATTCTTTTCTTTTTTCTTCTCTTTTTTTTACTGCGGTGTTTTGTCAGTATTAAGCCGCTAGCTGCTGGCTAATTTATGCAGCGCTACGTCATCCATCTCAGCCAAGAACGGAGAAATGTTGCTTTACAAGCAAGCAGTCTGATGTGTGTAGAGGTCTCTATGGTTATACTGTAGCTGCCTGGTGTCGTTATCAGGCGATTTGATAAAGGTAAACATAGTACGACCGTTCACAACGCTAATTCATTAGACAGGTAAAAATGCAGGTATTTCCATGTATTTGCCTGCAGCAAAAAGTTAAGACCTACTCAACTTTTAGGGGAAAACAACCAATATCACCCTGCGGTGGACAATCATGTAACTGGAGATCAGACCTGTCTGTCCACATCGTGGCATGAGAGTCCCATTACTGTAACCAGGAAACCTCACTGCCTCTATTGCTGCAACAAACGTTTTAAACACTATGAAGGTAAAGAACAAAACACAAACACTGAAATGCCAAGGAGTGTGTGTAGACAATAGGGGAATGTGTCCTGCAACAACAAAGCAAAGTTGCTTCAGCTCGCGCTTCCTCTCATTTCTTTATTTTTGTTGCCTTCACATGCAGTCTGAAATTTTGACCCACCGCTGCCTCCAAAGCTTTGAATATCTTCGGCATGGTATTAGTATGCAGAACAGCCCTTTTTACATGCCATTTCTTCTTTAACCTTTTCTGGTTGAAGATTAGGTCATTGTTAAGTAGTTTATTCATAAGCAATGATCTGCTTCACCTGTAACCACACCAAACAGTGATGTGAAGTTAGTCTGCACACTCTAAATACACTTCTGCATCAGTGTGAGAACTTAAGTCATTAGAGGCCAAGAAATATACCTTGTACCTAAAACAGGTTAACAAAATGATTTAACTCAGAAAATATCCTTACTTTAAACACTCATGGCAGCAGATGTCAGTCAGTCAGTACTCAATTCATACCTATTCATACAAATTAGATTATTTGTAGGGTTAAGTACTGACTAGCTAGGTATGAAACTAGTGTGACAACATGTACAAAGTCTTAGTTTTACACACAAACATGGAGCTGTGCCTTCGTTTAAATGTTCAACACTCTCTTACATTACTCTGTCCTTGTTTAGGAATAGTCTTGGCCTGAGGGTAAAAGCTTCTGAGCCTTGCAGTGCTGGCCTGGTGTATCCTGGTGTATACCTTATACCTGACCTAAAAGAAAGAAAAGGCTCATCCCTGGGTGCTTTGGATCTGTAATGATTCTCTTAGACTTTTAGCTTGGTGTAAATATCCTCTAGTCAGGGTAGAGCATGGCCTAATTGTATTATTGTACGTTCAGCCGATCAAACCACTCTTTTCCGGGTCTTTCGGTCCTATTCGGGGCTGTTTCCGTACCAGGCAGTGATGTTCCCCGTCAAGACGCACTCAATGATGCAGGAGTAGAAATTCCTCAGCATTTGAGTGGATGCCTGAAATTTTTCCTCAGGCTACTAAAGTGAAGTATCTGCAAGGTCAAGCCCAGAGTGATGCGAACACTAAGGTACATGAAGCTGTCCACTCTCTCCCTTGAAGACCCGTTGATATTAAGGGGGGGAGGGCATAGTTTCACCCCTGCTTCTTCCCAAAGTCCACTATCTTCTCTTTAATCTCGCTGACGTTCGTGAGTAGGTTGTTTAATCCCAGGTCCTTGAGCTTTTGTGACAAACCTAGAGGAAACTATGGTGTTAAATGCATGAACCTGTGGCCAATGAACAGCAACCTCATGTATTTTCTTTTTCAGGTAAGATAGGGTGGTGTGGAGGATATGGGCTACGGCAAACTGTAATGGGTCCACTATGTTCGGTAGTAAGAAGAAGGTGTAATCATCGAGCAGTCATTCAAAGCATTTCATCACCACAGAGGTGAGAAGCCTAGAGATGGTGGACTTCTTAAAGCTCGTGGTTGTGATAGACTGAGTCAGTGATAGGTTGAATATCATAGTGAACATCGGCGCTAGTTGGACAGTACACAGTTTGGCTACCCACCCACTGATACCATCAGGTCCTGCTCCTTTCCTTGATTCCATGTTTGAAAGCCCTCCTGATGCCTTTCTCAGAAAGGGCAATAGTAGCGAGAGGTGCACCCACCCAGCCATTTACCTCTTCTTCACAAACACCACAGGCAAGAAATGTGGTTTCTGTAATCAAGGTGAAGGAATAAGAGAAACTTGGTTAACACATCTAGATCTAGTTTATTTTTATTTATGTTTTTTTAGAGAATGTTCTATTTGTTCCCGGCTCTGTCTATCTTCTCTTTCTAAATGCCTCTGCGATATGGCTGTCATGTCTACATATTCAAACTTTTCTTCTGCATCCCCTGTTTCCTGATGAGTATCAGAAGGTTTAATCACACAACAGTTTATTAAATATTAATCCAGTCTTTCGCTGTGGGCCTCTGCTAATTATAGAAGCAGCTTTATAAAACTGTCAAAATGAGTTCACACAGAGAGAAAGAAGAGCTGTCAGAACGGCAGCTCAATTTTGTCGGCATTGAAGTCGCTTCTATTTATCATGTATCCAGACTAACTTTACTGAAGTCTATCCCAGAATATTGTGTTAACCATTCTTAGATCAGCAACGTAAAGTTAAGAAATACCAAATTTTCCCTTTTTCCTTGGTCTCCAGTTTGTTTGGACTGAAAGCAGCCTGTCAGTAGCTCAACGGTAACAGCTGCAGTTGTCCATCAGTGTCTACATTGGATCCCTTCATCCATAGTATTCTTTTTCACTGAGAAGTGTTTTTAGAGCACTAACAACCCAATCCACCATTTGTTAACAAGCTGAAAAATAGACTTGAAGCCTAAAGTGACACTAATTTAAAGTGTGTGGCATGCAAGCTGTTATGTGGGTGTATGCCAAGTGTTGCATATAACTAAAGAGTTTATCTTTCTGGAGATGGATAACTGATAAGTTTAGCGGTTGAAAGAAATTGACCATAGATTAGAAAAAGAAGGCCACTAAGAGGCTTAAAGCTAGGTTTATGATAGCTGCTGTGTTCTTGGCGTGAGGTGCGCAAGCCATAAAATTACATCACAACAATTGTTGTTTCTGGTGCGGAGGCTCGGCAAGTTGTCGCTGCACTTCTGAGTTTTTGTCATTTTTGAAAGTCAATCTAATTATGAGAGTAGATGTTTTGCGGTACATCAATGTGGATCATAGATGTGTTTACTGTTGCCTTGCAGCCTGCTTTACGGCCACTCTCCTTCTCTACTACTGCTTGCTTATTCAGATTATTTTGTTTGTGCGCCCTCTGGTGTTTCAGAGAACACTGCAACAAACAATGCGCTAAGCATAAATGTCTCCGTGCAGGCTCATAGCTGTAAACATAGAGGCTTCAATGAAGAGAAGGAGGTGCATTGGAGCGCTTTAAAACCCATTTATACGGTCTGTTTAAAAGTCACAGAAGAAAGTAGGAGTGTTTGTGACACAGTCGGCTTGTAAAATTGAATAAGAATCGAAGTAAGTTAAAATAATTATTTATAAATTAAATCGTGAACAGGGATAATCGAGATCGCGATTTTATAACGATGAATCGTGCAGGCCTATGTAAGAGGGTGAATATTGGGCATTATACTTTTGGATGGAAGCTACTTATATTAAGAAAACGGATCCCACTCCAATATTTTCTTACTCTTGTCATATAATGGTACCGTATACCTTGTATCATCCTGAAGTCCCAAATATTTCTAATACACTAAAAAAAAATTAACTTCCTCTGGGTGACAAGGTGGTTAGTCTAGAGCATTGTTCTTGCTTTTCTTGTTTTTAAAGGTGTGTTTTTTAATTTTTTTAATTCTGGCTTTATTTATATGTTTTGGACAAAGCTGCAGTCTTAGCTCTGTAGACCACAGTAGTCAGTCTTACTTGGTGGACGCCTTGTGGTTTCCAGTCGGAGAAAGCCAGACGTTCAAGCCTGTAAAGGCCTGTTTGTGTGTGGATGCCGTAGTAGCACCCCCCCCACCCACCTACAGCCTTGGTTTAGCATTCCTGTCTGCCAAACACTTCCTGCTTTTACAGGGTGACTATGGGAATAGGCATGCTCATACTGGCATTTATTGAGCAATGCAACTCCTGTTTCTACGGCAACACCCCGAATGCCATGCCTTAGTTTGGAATGACAGGAGCACACTCGGACACACATGCATTCCCTAAACTAGACACAGAATCTAAACCAGCACAGTGTAGACACAGATTTTGATCATTTTAATTTTGCTGCTTTGTGCCAGAGTAGCTGCCGTATCGCTGAGTGCTGAAATCGTTTCAGCTCTGCAGCCTATAGGCCTTGAACACACAGGTCCGTCGACACACACTGGAACTTGGAGACTGCAGATGGGCTGCAGCAATCACTGTGCCTTAGTGACACCCCGCCTCTGTTTTATGATTTGTTTAATGGAATCAAAAAGTGATGCAGCTTGGCTTGCTACATTACAAACATCTCATCGGCACTTGCTATTCAGCTGCATAGCAGAGATGTATAGCTTTAAATTATACTATTCATTATTCCTTACCATATTTTAATCATAATTCTGTTTTTATGTATGCATGAGTCAGCTGTGTCTTTTATTTTTTTTACCCAGGCAGTGATGCAGCAGTAACTGCTTGTGTGTGTCTGTGTGCGAGCGCGAGGCTGACTAGGCCCAGAATATCCATTTGTCAGTAGTAAGATTGTGTATAAGGCAGAGGGCTGACACAGCTCATGAACAGCAGCGTGACTGATAAGGGACAAGTAAGCTCCAATGTGTTGGTTGTGAGATCGTGTCAAAGTAAAAAAAAAAAAAAGAAAAGACCGATGCGACCTCAGCACTGTAAAATTGGTCTTTTGGCAGAGGCCCGCTCCCTTTTTATTTAATTTTAATTTATGCTGTTTATTGATCCCCAGTGGGGAAATTACAATTTACACTCTGTTTTGTTAGTAATCGCTACACAAAGGCCTGAAATACACACATGCTCATGCACAAATGGAGAGATGTCAGAGTGAGTGAGCTGCTGGACCAGCACCCTGAGCGGTTGGGGGGGGGGGGGTTAAGATGCCTTGCTCAAGAGCACCCGGCAGTGCCCAGGAGGTGAAGTGGTATCTCTCCAGCTACCAATCCATACTCTGTACTTTGGTCCATGCTGGGACTGACCCTCCGGTTCACAGCCCAACTCCCCACGGGCCGAGCTACTGCCCCCCACCCCATTTATCCGCTTTGACTTGTCATTGCGTGACACATCAAATGTGCTTTGAGGAGGGTTGGGGCCGACATACTTATATAAGAATAAAGAGTTTTACAACGTTAATATGTTCATTGAGACCACAAATGTTTTGTTTAATTTTTTTCCCAAAGGCGTTGATGTGTTTAGAAGTTGGTAACATTAGGGTTTCGCCACACTACATTTGCTGGATTAAACGTTAATACGAACAATGTTGCGGAGAGACAAATTGGATCCAAATCTAATCACCAAATTCTCTTCCCTGATTGTTAAGCAACATTTTAGTATTTCCTCTGTGCATAGATGTGGGTGGTATGTCTTGGGAAGTCTGATTTGTACTTTATGCTCTTCCTATCCAGATCCATATTAATTAGTGTCCCCACTCACAGCTCTCTGATGAATGTTGAGTCTCCTGGGGGTTTTGTCATGCTTGTGATTTAAACCGCTTCTGTCTGGGTAGCAAAGTGAACTGTCAGGTTATCTGTCTTAATGAGACTAGTGTAAATGACTGCTCCAGCTGCACTCTGACAATATCAAGTCTTACAGTATCATTCATCCACTTGTGTTTTCTTTAAATCACCTTTTAGAAAAGGCCCACGTGTGTTTGTACTCTTAATTTAATGGTTATACAAATGTAGTTTGTTACAAAATGTATTTCAATTTCATATAAAAGAAAAAAAAAATGACAGCCACTGTTACTGTATCATGAAAAATGAGATTCTGTTCAACAGAGCTCAAATCAACAGCTTAATAGAAATGCCAGAACTGTAATAAAACCAATAATATGTGTGCTCTTGGTATACCTAGCCATATTAGTGTGGTTGTGCTGATGTATGGCAAATGGCCTTTAATTCTACATTCTCAGCAGATATGGGCCAATATTAGAATATATAACACTCCCTGTACATTTGCTTGAATCATCTTTTGCATGTTTTTGTTCTTGTGTCCACTGCCATTTATAGGGAGATTCAGCTGCTAAGAAGACTCCAACACAAGAATGTGATTCAGTTGGTGGATGTGCTCTACAATGAAGAGAAGCAGAAAATATATCCTTGCGTTGTGAATGAGTGTGCATATGAGTGGATTTTTAATATTTAATGGTTTTAAATGTTAGACCTTAATGTTACAGTTCAGGAGGGCTGTTTCTAAATGCCTACATATTACCATGTGTGACCTATTAGCTATATAATGGGCTAACGTTATTAAAGGATCTATTTGTTTGGTTTGGTAAATCCCCTTGACTCCTGACTTACGTATATGGTGATGGAGTATTGCGTTTGTGGGATGCAAGAAATGCTGGACAGCGTCCCAGAGAAAAGGTTTCCAGTATTTCAAGCTCACGGGTAAGTGTCTTTCCCTCCCCTCTCCCCCTCTTTCCCTCAGTCTCTCTTCTATATTTAGATTAACCCTCTCTGCAGCCATTGGTCCAGGCCTAAGTTTAGATCCAAGACTGCAGGGCCTCTACTGTTAAAATAACTGACCATAGATTGTGTGAATATGTGGTCACTGCTGGAAAGCCACGTTTGAAATGCCATTTTTTTTCTTCTTTTAGTATGTAACATTATCCTCAACTCCTCTTTTAAATTGTGTACATCAACTCCTCTGTTTCTTTTTTCAGGTATTTTTGCCAGCTCTTAGATGGCCTTGAATATTTGCACAGCCAGGGAATAGTTCACAAAGACATTAAACCAGGGAATCTGCTGCTGACCACAGACGGGGCACTTAAAATCTCAGACCTGGGAGTAGCAGAGGTGAGCTTGGGATGCAACGTAGGGTTTACCATCCAGGGGAAACTTCTTTTTTTTCTTTTCACCACCAGATTTCAGCTAATCAAACATCTATGAATTCCTATATCTTCCTTTCCACACATTCCACTTGTAAAAGTGATCATTTTGGTGGTGTTGAGTAAGAAGTTATTTGTGGTTATAGATGTAAAGAAACACTTACTTACTCCAGTTCTCTCTAATATGGTTCACTCTATATTTTTCAGGCCCTTCACCCATTTGCAGAAGATGATACATGTCGCACCAGTCAAGGCTCTCCAGCCTTCCAGCCCCCAGAGATTGCCAACGGACTGGACACCTTTTCAGGGTTTAAAGTGGACATTTGGTCTGCTGGAGTAACACTGTGAGTAGTCAGAGCCTCAAGTTCTCATAGAATGCTTTAAATATTACAGCATTTTAAAGGCCCAATTATAGACCGAAGATTTGCTAAGTTGTCTTAATATCTGACAAAAGGAGATATTAATTGCTTGTGGTACTTAATTGATTATAATGGGGGAAAAATGCTTGTTCTTCCTTCGTAAGCGCAGTTTATGCTTCTGCGTTAAATCTACGACGTGGCTAGGTACGTGGAGACACTGCTCGTATGCGGTAGCCTGACGAGCACCTCTCGAAAAATGTAACTGCACGTTGCTTGGCCGTGGCTTGGTAGTGTTGCATTTCCCGCTACTCGTTTCCTGGTTCTCCTTCTCCACAAACAACATGAATTTATGGAGAGGGTTAATTTCTCCTGCTGCAGATTTCCCACCGTATTTAGAAAGCACAGGGGAGCCACTTTGTTTCTCTCGCTATGACTCTAGACCCGGTACTCGTTCCGAAGCTAATTGTCGTCGCTCTGTCACTCGCTCTACCACACGCCCCCCAACGCACACACATACCATCCTTGTTATTGTTTTAAAGAGATCGACGTACACACAAACGCACACGCTTAGTATAAACTTCATGCCACTAACATATGGCTACAGCTAAAGCTGTCCGTGAAGCCTCCGCAGGACCATAAACCAGGCTTTATGGAGCTTAAAGGGCTCAGAAATAAGGGAACAACACAAAATTTATAACTTTGGTCTTGGGTTTTTCTGGTTGTACTGCAATGTTTCAAACACGTTAGAAGGAGGCGAACAAGATGAGCAGCTGACAGATAGCGAGTGAAGGAGCGGGTGGCCCTGATGAGAGATTTTGCCGCCTCCATAACAGCAGGCGGCGCTAATCTGTATTGTCGCCCAAAAAATAAAAACCGGCACCTGATTGGCTTCTTCGGAATTTTTGGCGCCCACAGGAGAGAAATACTTTGCGTGCTCACTGGACAATACGATTTGTTGCTAGTTGCTTTTGTGAAGAAAAAAAGAGGGTCTGAAAAGTTGCTTTATCTAGCAACACTGTTTTCATGGAGATAGACTCTTTGTTCAGATTGGAGGAGCTGTGTATGCAGAGTGACAGAGACGGAGGAGAGCAGGGAAAGGAAATGCAGCTGAACGAATGCGTGTTTTAAAATAGCGTTAACATTTTTTTTCATAATAACGATATGTAATGTGTGCTGGCCGTTGTTGATTGTGTGGCGCACTGCCACTAGTGTGGGAAACACTGTAAAGGTGTGCTTAAAGCAGTCACAGTGTGGTAACTCTTCCTCTGAGACATTCACAAACCGCTTTCTATATAAACAGGATAAATAGGTTTGGACTTATTTTAACAACTGAATTTAATTGTTACAAATTAAATGTTATTACAGAGGGAATGAGTACAGAAAAAGATACCGCCGGTTACAAGTATCGGATCAAATGTAAATAGTTCCCAACCCTAATTGTGAGTAAACTATTAACAGTAACCCGTTTATGACACACTTACAGTACTTGTTGACTCTTTCAGATACAACATTACAACGAGTCTGTATCCGTTTGAGGGGGACAACATCTATAAGCTATTTGAGAACATAGGAAAAGGAGACTACACGGTTCCCGAGGAGTGTGGACCCCTCCTGTCCGACCTGCTGCAAGGTGAGTGTAGAGCTAAATGTTTTTAATAAAAGGCCAAATTTTATATTGATCCAGAGTTTGTTACTCTGGTTACAAATGTATGCCTTAGTGGATGAGTCATAGGTCAGCATTGGATTAATCCATTGACTGTTGTATTTTGGTCAGAGCAGTAGGTGACTGTCGTGCATCATCAGGCAAAGTCATACATTTATTTTAACAATGGTGGTTTGCTCTTAGTACATTTTTGATGATTACAAAATGCAAGTTTGTCAATTGGAAGTAGAACTCTGAGTTGGAATTGGTCGAATATGTTGTGAGAGCAGCAATAAATCACAAAAAAAAGAGTCCCAGTCGTTTGCACTGTGATCTTTTCTGCATGTGTCCAGTAGGTGGTGCTGTGACATTGCAAGTCACTGTGACTTTTCAGCATAGGAGGCTTCCTCCAGATTGTAGAAATCCCTCTAGCTGTTGACGTAGTTCCCATTGAATTTGGAGCCAGCAGCAGAATACTAAACATATTCTAGTCAGGCTTGTCTCGCAGACCCAAGATTATGTTTTCACAGACTAATGAAATAATAAGCTGAATGCCTAGTATTGTAGCTTGTTATCCATCTTATTTTACTGTACTTGTTGTATCATGGAGGGACTTTGTGCAAAGCCTAAACCGTGAATTGATGAAAAAAAAAACAGCCACATTCTAGTGCTGCTATATCTCACCAATCCTCCGTCTCCCATTTTGTGTGAGCGTTTGACGTCTGAGTGTGTGATGACGCAGCACCTGGGAGATAAGTCAGTCTCTCCATAATTACATGGTCTAAAATAAGCCCAGTGCCACAAAAGGTGTCCTTCAGCAGTCACAGCACTACTATTGGAACTCTGCATGCTGCCCCTCTTTGCATGCTGGGAGACAATTACATTAGGTGTGGATAGGCACTGCATCACTGCTGCCTTATCACACTGACGTACTGCCTTTCCCACAGATTCAGCCCACATTATGATAATTGAGGGGGAAAAAATCTTCATTACTTGGAACAGCTGTTAAGATACTGATATTGATTTTTCCTTATTGTACCTCATTGAATCCTTAAACTTTGCAGGATGCCTTGACACACTGATTGAGATTATTGTGAGCTTTAATTAATGTTCCTTGAATAAGTTTACCATCTGTCTGCGGTTATGTCACCCCTCACTGCTGCAGCCTCGTACCACTTTATGTTGAAAACCTAACAGAAAGATGACGTGAGTGGAGAAATTGTTTAGTGTTGTGATTGAATTTGTCTTTGTAATGTTTGTTTTTCAGGAATGCTTGAGTACGACCCTGCAAAGAGGTTTTCCATACAAAATATAAGGCAACACAAGTGAGTGATTAAGTATATTGCAAAAATTGCAAAAGATATGTACAAATCTTTAAAAAAAAGGAAATATATGTGACTCCTGGCCTAGAGTAAGTGCTTAGAAAACCTATTTGGAGACTTATTGTAATTTACATGTGCATTTTCTCCCTGCCTCTCCTTTCTAGCTGGGTACGTAAGAAACACCCTCCGTCTGAGCCCCCTGTGCCCATCCCTGCCAACGCAGAAAGCAGGGACCCTTGGCGGAGTATGACAGTGGTGCCCTATCTGGAGGATCTGCACGGCTACACGGAGGAGGACGATGACGAGCTCTACGATGGAGAGGATGAGATCATATATACTCAGGACTTCACAGTGCCAGGTAAGTGTGAGCTCAGACAATTCTTAAAGTTGCACCCAAGATGGATATAAATATCTTTTATATTTAAGTAATGTCTTTCTATACTAATCCTGATAATCAAACTGAATTAACATTTCACTTAATTCATTCAGCCTGACATTGTGTTCATGTTAGCCAATTGTTTTGTTGGAAGGATGGAGTTATTGTTTTGTGACATATGCCCATACCTTTTTCAGTTGCGACATAAGCTGCAGTAGCGGTTTCCACAATCAGTTAACTTAACATTTTCCACATTGATCAAAGAATTGTCAATTCAAATATTTATTATTTCTGTACATGAACTTAATCACTACAGCTGTGTTGATGTCTCATCCTCATGAATGTATGTAGATAGCTGGCTACATGTACAGTATGTAGGAAGATGATGTCCACAATCTTAATCCCACCTACTAAGCTCTGATTGGTTGACTGTTTACCTATACAAAAATGATTTAACAAGGCTTAGATGTGCATAGCAGAGGGGGAAAAAGTACTAAAATATTGTACTCAAGTAAAAGTACCAATACTTTTGATGAAATATTACTCAAGTACAAGTAAAAATACCTATCTGAAAAATTACTCAAGTAAAAGTAATAAGTAGTTAATTTAAAATATACTTTAAATAAAAGTTACTTATTTACATTCAAAAAACTGTAAAACTGGGCCGGGGTATCTCTCCCATGTAATAAAAATAGATCAAGGGGTCATATATCAAAACTATTTTGTTTTTAATTAAAGATCTATACAAATGTATACACATGTAATAACAAAACACATGTCACACATGACATTTCATGTTAAATCCTCTCCAAAATAAACCGAGCTCTCCTTCTACCATTCACACTGCTGATACATTTGACTAATGTTCACAGCCCCCCCTAGCAGCCTGCTTCTACACACCTAAGTAGCCCGGATGAGCTAATTGGATGTATTCATTTAGCCAGTGTCATATGTTCTCCTATGGGTTGCTAGTGCTAGACAAAAATTAGCAATGCCACAAAACATGTTGTTTTGCGCCTGGTAGGCAGCCTAAATGCTGATAATTTGTCACTGTAGTGCAGGGGCCATCAACTACATGTTTCCAAGGGCCAGAATGTTTCTAAGCCGGACTTTCAAATAAAGAAAAGAAAATGAATGTATACCTAGTATGCCTATTCTTGTTCTTTTTTTTTTTTCTTTTTTTTTTAACATGGATTAGTAGTGCGCAAACTCGAAAAAAAACACATGGAAACCCCATAATGATAACTGGCTAGAAAAAGATCTCAGACTAGGAAGACATTCACTGAGGAGTGATGGATGAAGTCTGTGAAAAATTACTGAAACATGGTTGTAGTATGCAGCGTCCTGATTGGTGGAAAATGTAAATGGGCTGTTCTTCTATCGCTTTTCTAGTCTCAGCGAGTACTCCAAAGCGCTTTTACATAGTACAGGAACCATTTACACGCATTTATACACTTTGACCGAGGCTGCCGTATAAGGTGACACCTCATCAGATTAACACTCGCATACATTTACACATGGCGGGGCATCGAGGGCAACTCAGGGTTCAGTGTCTTGCCCAAGGACTCTTTGACATGGAACCACCAACCTTCCGATTGGCAGGTCACCGCTCTACCACTGAGCCACAGCCACCCCTCTCAAAATGTCACTGTCAAAGAGGCTGAAGCGAAAAGTTGACGTGGAAAGCCCATCTTTAATGACAAATGGACTGATAAGCAGGCTATGTATTTGTCATTTATGTCTCATTTGCAATAAAACAATGCTGTTGCAAACCAATACAACCAGGGCCCTCATCGAGAATGAAGAAGGCGAATGTAACATTGTCGTCCACGTGCATATTAAGTAGCCATGCATATGTTTTTGGCGGAGAAGGTAGTTTGTTTAGCCAGCGGTAAAGTTTATAAGAATTTACTGTAAAGAATCCCAGCATGTGACTAAAGATGCAAATATGGGGGGTGCTCTACCTGTGTAATGTTAACTGCTGTAAATGCTGAATACCAGAATGCATTTGATGGCTGCAGTAGAGGTCCCTGGCGTGATTTATTTTTATTTTTAATTTTTTTTCCTTTTAGGTTTTTCGTTAGTCAAAGTTTACTCAGTAAGGGAATGGGATTTGTAATATAGCAAAATACAATACTTCACTCAAAACATAATCAAGTAATTACATAATCATAAGAAGTAAGATAATCGATCATTTGAAATGACCGATTTCTCAAAACTACTTGAAAAATACACAGCACAACTACTCAATACAGTAACGTGAGTAAATGTATTTAATTACTTTCCACCTCTGGTGCATAGATACGTTGTCAAATAATTCATTTACTTTTAGAACATACTGAAATTAATAGATAATAGCATATTTATATTTGATTTAATGTGTTCCCCAACTTCTTTGGTCTTTTCCCTCCAGAAATCAGATCCTATGTGTTGCTAGGCAACAACGGGTGATAATGAATGCAGTAGTCAGTGTTGAGTATCTAGAAGTGGTGCCCCACATAAAAACTAATTAGTGCTGCAGAATGTGAATGAAGTGAGCTAAAAATAGTCCTGTTCAAATGGTTTTGTACAGAATGTTGTTTTTTTTTTTTATATGAATGGTTTTTGAGGGTTCACTCCCACACATGATGAGCACTGTTTCATAGGATGTTTCATAAAAATGAAATGTGTATGGTGAAGTAAGCAACCGCATGACCTGATGTTTCTCTTAAGCAGTAGCTACAGCTCCCCACATCAAAATCTAGTAGCCGGTACCGATTTCACCAAAATTACCCGACACTCGATACCGCAGTCGATACCGCGATGTGTAGCAGGAAGAAAAAAACATTGTAAAAAACGCAATAGTGGCAACTATGGATGTCATGATACCAGGGACATGTTGCTCTTCTTTCAGTTGTTCTTTAGTTTGAACTTTCTTTTACTGTTTGATGTGGAGTGGAGGGGTTTGAGTGGAGGGGGCAAGGAGTGCGTGATCACATGTAATCTGGAGAAAACGTCTTATGGAGCCCCAGCCTGCTGCTCTGAAGCCTGGCATCATAACACAGCCAGGGTACGGAAACGTCTTTCATGGATTAACCCCAAACTCTCAGAGAGCAAGCATGTTTATTTAGGTCTTTCACTTTCACGTAGAACCGGCCCGGTTTAAGATAACTTGAACTAAGTGGCTAAGGTTAGCCATCGTAGCTAATGTTAGGCTGTGATAATGACAGAGAGAAACAGACTTACTTTTCTGTGGGAGCTCCAGGTGAAGTTGTGAAAGCCTTTGCTGTAAATGTACGTTAAAGCAGTGCACCGACATAAGGCCCTCTGTTTTTCCGTGCTGGTGGGGGTTCTTCTTCTCCAGCATTTAGCGGCAAACTAACACTTGTACTAGTCAGATCCGGTAGAATTGCATCCCCAGGTATCTACACTACTGTAGAAAAAAAGAGTTGTCCGAAGTACCAGTTCTTGTGACATCCCTATCTCACTGCTTTTAATATTGTTACAGTTTACAATTTTTACAGTGTGGGAAGTCATTTAAAGGTTCTCACAGCCCCAGCCACACACACACACACACACACACACACACACACACACACACCTGCATTTAAAATGAACAAGTCACATTAAGGTTGGCACCTATTTTTCACTCAGATGATTTCCTGGTGTTGTAGGTTAGTATTTATCTTGTTTCTCATGGTTATCTGACCTGACATTATGCTGGCGCTGCTGACAAATAAGCTTTTTAAAGGTCCCCTTCTTTAAAAAAAAAAAAAAACAGCAGGTCTGTGGTATGCTTTTACTGCACTTGCTCAGTGAAGCAGTGGTCAAGTCAACACTTGTGTGAAACTATGATGCATTTGTTTTGAGCCTAACGTGCGTGTCTTTTAGGACAAGTGGCTGAAGAAACTCAAGATCAAGAGCACGCAGACCACAGTCCAGCTGTAGCCAAGCCAGTGTGTGTGAACGGGACAGACGGTGGGTCTCTGAACAGCAAGGCCAAAGCCGAACGCCGATCCTCCTCTTCATCTAACCCCTCACGTAAAGGAGTCTCCACAGCCAGCAAGATCCGCAAGCTCTCCACCTGCAAACAGCAATGACCCCCCTCCCCTTCCTCCCTCAGCAGCAACCCACGTGGTGAGTGTGTCGACTGTTAACAAAGCTTGCTTAAGTGCCAAGAGGACACAGTAGACAGATAAAACCGATTAAGATTAACACCTAAGGAGATGAAAAGATAGTAGGGAGGAGATGAAAATGCGTTTGAATCGACGGAGACGTGGAGAGGAGTATCGGTGAAGAGTGGAAGAGATAATTAGGGAGGAGAGAGTGTTGATATTCAGAAAGCAGTGCTCTGACTCACTACCGCTCCCCAGGCAGACTCAGGGGCTGTTTTTTTTTATACAGTCACAAAAACTAGATCTGGACTTGTCCGATCATGGAGCATCACTTTTCTACTCTGTTAGGATTCATCTAGACTATAGCCTCCCAGGGTTTTATCAGTGGCCTTCATTCAGGTGAAGAAGTGGGGCAGATTTCTGCTGTAAGTGTACAGTATACACACACCAATATAACAGGTTGTCCTCTTTCCAGTTACCACCCACATTTTGCTCTTTCAAGCTCTTGCACACACAAACCAGTCATGGTGTGAGGTTGTTTGTCATGAGTGCAGTGCAGAGGAGATGCTGTGCATTAATTTGTTCAGGCAATGACTCATCCTGGTTAAGATAAAGTGGGCTGTGGGATGTGTATCTCTCTCTTTCTCACCCTGTGGATGAGTCTTTCTGTGTTAAAAGCACCACTTGGTACTCATGTGTTGTAAATATCCGATACTTTAAACTAAGGCAAACTTGCTTTTGGACATATTTGATAAACTTGGCCAAACGTCTGTTATACTCTGTCCTCCGTCTCTGTCCCTCTTAGGTTGATCTGTCCCTGTCCTTTTGTGTCCGGATTCCTCTCAGTTGTGAGAGAAACCTGCGGACATTAATGCCCCCCATACCTCCTTGGACCACTGGCCTGCAGAGTCTTTTGAAAACTGAGTGACGGGGAGGAGGACAGCATGAAATGTTCTTTTTGCTCTGAGACTGAGTCACTGGCTGTGAAGATGGTGGTTTTTTCCCCTCATATTTTGGCTCCTTTCAACTGTTGTCATCCAGTTCTTTCAACTAGTCATTTCCCCCTCTCCATCCTGTCATCCTTTTCAGAGGGCCAAGTGTTACACCGGACGTTACAAACACCATCACCCCGGTACCCCACCCATCAACCCCACCTTCTGTTGTTTTTTTTGACTACCTTTGTTTTTACAGAACCCTGATGGCAGTTTTAAGGCACATTGTGATGTGTTTAAAAAAAAAAAAAAAATTAAAGAGAAAAAATAGATAACAAAAGTTATGAATAATTCTATATTTAAATCTATAATGAGAATAATTATGATAATACTCTACTACCACCAACATAAAAAAAACTGCATGCTGTACAGAGCTGGAAGAAAGGGAAAGTGGTTTGTGGACAGACTGAAGCTTTGAGATCCACTGCTGACCTGTTGGGGATTTTTGATTTCCATTTAGTTTTGTTTTTTTCTTCTTCTTTTTTTCCAATGAATATTTTTTAATTATTATTTATATAAAAATATGTCCCAAACAGGCTATTTTGTTGGATGATCCTTTTTGTTTAATTTTGGGTTGAGCATATTTTTTTATTAAGAAATACTACTCAGTGGGTTATGTCCTGTTTTTGTAGTGTTTGTTATTATTTTACCTGTCCTTAACGAGGTTCTACTTTGATAGGAATACTGCACCCGTCTTTCTCGGATGTCTGCAACTAGTTTGTAGTCAGTTCCCTGAACATCAAGAGGGCGATGTCGCTCGGCTGCAGGCGGTGTGGCGTCACCATCGCCCAGTCACCTGTTTTCCATCGGTGCTCTTTGTTGCACTGATCACAGCAGCGGGAGCCCTGCCTCCCCCCCCCCCCCCCCCCCCTTACGCAGCCGGGCCCATCGTCAGCCCCTCGCTGGGAATAGATCAGAGAGCAGGTGAGTCACAACTCAGAGGGAGGGAGGGAGAGAACAGCGCTTCCCACTTCAGCAATGTCAACGCAGAGATTCTCCGTTCAGCAAGACACACCAGGATGAAAAGATGGCTCGCTTAACAGGCTGGAGAACATTTCAACGGTATGACTATGTCAGGATACACTTTGCTTTCTGTTCCTCACACTACATTAGCTTACATTACAACAGCAGAAATTCCCAGGTTGTGGAGTCACTTTTTAGTTTTTCACTTCTTTTTATTTTATTCAGAAAAAAATGTTTGATCCGAAACGAATATGCATCTCAGTTGGTCCCACAAGGTCTAGCCTTTGTCAAGGCTCTGAATTTTCTGCACTACTCATTTTACAATAAAGCAGATGGCTCACCATGAATGAGAATAAAGACATGAGTTCCATAACATACATACATGGACTGTAGCTGAAACCCAGTTGTGACAGGAAAAAGGGACATGCTGTACCTACCCTCGCAGTTTCCCAGGTGACCTTATACAGTATAACGTGCAGCAGGATTCATGTTGAAGAGATTCAATTTGACATGAACAAATAATTGCATTTCACATCCATACTAGCAGAGAGAGCGTGAAACGGCTGCTTGTCAACCTGTGATTTTAACCTAAAAACAGGCTATCCTCAAAGCATTACTGAACAGATAGGGCTGCCAATATTTTCTTTTTTTCTTAATGTCAACAAATGAGCAAAGCCAACAAGGTGATAGTTTGTCTGAGTGCTTTCTCACTTCCCCAGCCAGGCAGTAGTTCTCAGCCCATCATTTTTTTTTTTTACAAGTGGGTGACAAATGTCTGCTTTTATTCTTTTAAATCCTAAATGATTTCTTTGATCAGCTGGTCACTGTGGTTTTAGCAAACACTCCTCCAGTGGGAGTAATTAGTGCATTTTTGGGGGTAATAGTTTCAGCTTTTGTGCATATTTATGATGTATGTGGGATTTATTTAAAAAATAATTGTGGCTGTGTTTGTAGCAATGAACAAAATGTTACAGTAGCAACATGTTTTTCGATATACGCACAACAATGGAGAGGACTACACAATATCGGGCTTCGGCTACATGGGTTATTCTTGACGGTATGATCAAGTATTCATTTTGGTCTTTTCTTTTCATTTGTTGACAATAAGAAATTTCCGACTTATCTTTTAATTGGTAATAAAGTATATCCCATGTCGCTGCTTTTTAGTTTCAACCTCCACTTTCACAACCTCAACTCTGTTACTTAAGCATCATCAGTCAGTCTGCCCCTCCGCAGAGTCCCAGCAGTGATACAAAACCCTTTTGTTGAGCCCACGGAAGCTCCCGGATACAGCCTCTTTAATTATGATGAATAATTGGGACAAATGACTAACAAAATCCTCTAAAAATAAATTAAAAAAATTCTAGATGCACTCTCCACGTCTGCTTATATGGTGTTAAAGAGAGGGCTGCGAGCACTGAAGAACTTAATTTCTTATCTTTTCTTTTTTTAACATGGTCAGTGTTCTTCCTATTGCCAAATACAGAAACCACAAGCTTTCATGGAAACATTTACCCTCGTGGTGATTGAGACAAGAAGGACACTTGAGGAGGATATGGTTTGAAAATGAGAGAAATGGCTGACAGAAACTCCATTATCTTTCTTCCCGTCAAAGTGCTTTTTTGTTTTAAAGTTAAAACTGTACAGTATTCACATACACATTGTTTGGACATACAGTAGCATGCTGAAAAATCACAGTAAAGTCTGAAAATATTTCATTTCTAAAGATGGGTCTATATTTTCAAAGCAATGAAATGAATATATTTGATTTCAAGAATGGTTACCAATAAAAAGGGGGTGTCACATGGCGTCACAGTGGAAATTAAGGTCTAAATGGAAATGCTGGACGAGACAGGCCATCGAGAAAGAAGGGACTTCTGTCCTTTAGATATATCTGTTTTGATGCATGGGTTGGCTATGTTTATGTTGAAATAAATGTAAGGGACACAAAGATTGACCAAGTATCTAGCATATGATGTGTGAAGTTCTATAAACCATTGTGTTTCAGTCTGTCGACTATAGATAGTGGATCTGAAATAAAGCTGCAGATTGTTATTAGGTTATGTGGAATTGAAGCCAGGCGAGGCTGTGTGAGTAAGCACATGATCCGTTCCTGCCTGGCCAAGCTTCTCTGCACTACGTAGGCCGCCGTAGAGCCTCTCTTCCACCGACACGACCAGCTTGTCTGTCAGGCTGCTTTCTGTTAGAATAGCTTGACTGCTGTTGTTGTTTTTGTTGACTCTCGGATCCATGTGGATCATCTGTGTAGTCACAGTGGTCAAAGACTGGCTAGTTGTGCTTTCTGCGTCCTGTTTCGTAGAGGCCCGGCAGCCGTTACCTTCGTCAGTCGACTCTGCGCAACTCTTTGTGGCATCAGTGCCTTCAGAGGTTGTGTCTGCTGTACTTTCCGTGGCGTCCCTTTCAGCTCCTTGCAGATCTTTGTCCTCTGTGCTGTCTTTGGTTGCTTCCTCACAAGCCGCAACCTCGCTGGCTTCTTCGTCCGCAGCGCTCGCAATGCGCGAGAGTGTGCTGTGATACCTGGTGTCCAGAGGGTAACTGGCGCTGTCACCTCTCCGCAGCGGGGTGAACCTCTGCCTCTCTAAAGATGGGGAGTACCTACCCCCGGTTCCAGACCCCGGGTCACTGTATTGCTTGTGTCTCTGCCACTGCTTCCGGAGGTGAACTTTGGATCGGTGCCTGGAGCGCAGCGGAGAATCCTGCTGGTCGAATCGGGGGTCGTGCCGGAGGAACTCGTTGAAAAGAGCGTCTGTCTTCTCATCAATGCTGTAGTCGCGGCGGCGGAGACGGGGTTTGTGAGGACTTGACGGCTGTGGGCTTGGCTTTATCAGCGGAGACATCAGTGGGGATTGTGATTCTGGAGATTTCTGAGGATGAAGGGATTTCAGAAGCTCGTATGGTTCTTGAAGGGTAAGAGACTGGTTGCCAGTTTGAGAGCTCTCCCTTAGTTTCTCCTCTGTGCTGTCTGCCATCTCATCCTCCAGCTCCTCCTGAAACAGCCTGGCCTTGATGCTCTCGCACACTGAGCTTTTTCTCCCAGAGCTGGTGAAGAACAGCCTTCTCTCAGAAGCAGTCTTCACTCTAGGAGCTCCAAAAGTCCCAAAAAGCCTCATTTCCTCCGGGGCCCTGGACGGTGCTTCAATGGAGGCGTAGCCGCTGTCCATCTGGAGGAGCTTACGATTCCCTGGCTCACCCTCTCCTCCAGCTCCACTTCCCACCTCACTGTCTCCACCGGAAACCCCTCTGAGCCCTCCATCCAACATCTCTCCCTCCCCTTCTTCAGGCTCATCGTCCAGGTCTTGGGACAAGCAGCTGTCCAGGCCAGAGCGAGCGCCGGCACCACCGAAAGATGAGACGCTGTCGGCATCGCTGCGGATGGACTCCCGGTCGGTGCTGCTCTGGTCTGAGGAGGCATATTGCTCCAGAGAGGCTCGCAAGCTCCAAATGTCTCTGTACAGGGAGGGAGGAGCCTCCAAACTCTCCTGGCGATTCATGGATGAAAGAGATGAGCCTGAGTCGGCCCTTCGTCTGGCCTCAGCTCCCAACGCCCCCTCATCTCCGTCATCTGCCTCTACCTCACTCGTTTTCCTCACATCTGATGTATTGGTGTCTTTAGTTGTCCTTGTCATGTCTTTAGACCTTTCCTGTACGGCATCTCTTTGTTGTGCCCCAAACGAGTCGTCAACTTCTACCGCTTCTAGCTCGACTCCCGCTGCTTTTGTTCTTATAACTGAACCAAACTTTGATTGTTTTTCTACCCCCGTCCCATTGGCTGTGGCCTCCTCTTGTTTCTGGGAGCGACCATCATTTGATGGCGAACAGAGATCCTCTTTTCTGGCATCGGTGCTGCTACCACCTACCTCCACCGTGGCCTCTACTTTTAACCTGCACAGATGGAGAATGTTTAATAATTCTGGGAATGTCATGGTGCAAGTCATGGGATAATGGGAACGGATTTACCTGCTAAGGAAGACTGAAGACGTGGGTGCAGTGTTGGCGTGGGACAGAGACTCTGCAGAGAGCGACTGTAGCCCACTGGTCTGGATGGGGGACTGTGGGAAAGAGTCCATGACCTCATCTCGGAGAGACAAAGAGTCTTCGCTGTGATCCGTGGTTTCACTTGCTGCTCTCTGTCTCTGGAAGGGCCTTCTCTTGGGAGATCCTGGTAGTAAATCACATAAAAGACAGCTGTCTACTGGATGTTTTTCACCTTTTTTTTTCTTTCAAATTTCTATTATTTTTTTATTCTATTATTTTTTTGCATAGTTAGATCATCCACAAATTTGAGCTTTTTCATTCATTTATGACATTTATCCAAACCTTTGGCATCCAGGCTGGCAGCCCGATGACTGCTGTCAAACTTCCACCTCCTGAAGAAAGGCCCTGCCCCCTCCAGACTGGCATGGCGCCGCAGTTTGGAGAAGAAATGTAGAACTAAAGTCTGGCCCGGAGCATGAGGCAACTCTCCTCTCATCCACCTTTCGCTCTCAGCATCTCCCCTGTCCCCGATAGCCCCAATCTGACAGAAGAAGATGGAGGGAGGAGATGAGACATTAGGGAGGTGTTGAGGCAGACGAGCTGAGATGAATTGCGACGGGCATGGGCAAAGCCCTCAGGGAACAGCAGTTTGTCATATTGTCACTCAGCTGCAGTGATGACTGATGCCACAGTGCATCAGTCGCTTTGAGCCTGTGGCAGCTGCTTTTCACACTCGGTTTCGGTTTCATACAAGCCTCACTGAGCAGTCTATCTGTGCAAATGAATTTCTGGCCAATGAAAATGACTCACAATTTTGCTATGAAATGAAAAAAAAGATTGCTTCTTTTAATCTAAACAAATGTTTCAAGTCGGAACTTAAAACCATGCTAAAAATGTCATGATTTTCCATTTTTCTTGCATGCATTTCTGTGAGTCAGACCCTGAAATGTTGACGAGCATTGGCGACATAGAAACCAGAATGAAAACAGGTTTTGCCTGAGAACAAAAGATCTCAATGAAACGTGTGCAACTTTTAAGTGATAAACAAAACTCTACAGCTACGCTAGCGTGAGGCTGTACTTTGGCACAGCATCACTTTGAGCTGGTCTGGACCAAAGTGTTCCCCCCCAACCAACCAACAGACCAACATTGCCCTCTAAGAGATGTATTGACCTGCATTAAGTATTGCCAATCTTCTAACCATTAACACAGATGGAGAAACTCACTGTCTGGGACCGTGTGTGCTGTACTTTCATGGCCGACGATGCCTGTCTGGTGCTCGGGTCCAGGATGGTAGAGTGGTGTGGGTCTCCAGGAAGACCTCCGCTGAGGCTCTGTCCCACCCAGTTGGGGACTCTTCTCTCAGGGGGCTGGAGGGGAAATCAACGCAGGTTAGAGATCCATCCATCCATCTTCATCCGCTTATCCGGTATCGGGTCGCGGGGGCAGCAGCTCCGTAGGGGACCCCAAACTTCCTTTCCCGAGCCACATCAACCACTCCGACTGGGGGATCCCGAGGCGTTCCCAGCCAGGTTGAGATATAATCTCTCCACCTAGTCCTGGGTCTTCCCCGAGGCCTCCTCCCAGCTGGACGTGCCTGGAACACCTCCCTAGGAGGCGCCCAGGAGGCATCCTTACCAATGCCGAACCACCTCAACTGGCTCCTTTCACCGAAGGAGCAGCGGTCTACTCCGAGCTCCTCTCGGATGACTAAGCTTCTCACCCTATCTCTAGGGAGACGCCAGCCACCCTCCTGAGGAAACCCATTTCGGCCGCTTGTACCCTGGATCTCGTTCTTTCGGTCATGACCCAGCCCAGCCCAGGTTAGAGATGAAAAACGCATTGATTCTGTGAGATAAATCACACCCAGTGTAGAGATACCTGGTAGATGGTGAGGGGCAGTTTGGGAGCTGTTGTCTCGTTGATGTTAACGGTGCTGCTCTCTGTGGAGTCACACTCCATGATGGTGAGGATCTTCAGGTCACAGGGGGCCGGAGGCAGGTGAAGGTGGGTCAGCCGGGCCTTTTTCAGGTGGTGGAAGTCTCCCTCAGTCAGGGTGTACCTGAGATGACGACGAATCATCAAATCTAGTTCCAGCTTATCCAAGTAGCCTAATAATGCCAAAATGACCTTGTGGAACTGTACCTGCGTCCTTTGTCCTGGGTCGTCTTCTCCAGTTCGTAAAGCGCAGATTCATTGAAGGAGACTCTGCGGCCAGTAGACCCAGTGGAGACAAATCGTTCTGTCTCTCCATCGTGACAGCTCGCAGCTGAGAGAGCGTCTGATTCATCCAGATGAATGGTGATCTCTGAGTGACAAAGAGAACAAGGACGAACCGAGGGAGAGAGACAGCGTCAGTGACGAGGAGGGACACAAGGAGACCAGCAGACTTGATGTATGTATGGAAATGCACAGCTCGGACCTTGGGTGGGCTGAGAATCCTCAGCATAAGTGGTGTTTGTCTTCTCAGGGTCATCACTCGCTCTGAAAAGGGGAAAAAGAGCTTTAATCCACTGCTGTCACAATCACGTTGGCTCCTGTAAGCAGGTCTGCTTGTCCCACAGGGTGTCCCTCAGTGGGGCGTACCCACCTGGAGTAGCGTCGTCCACCCATGCAGCAGTGGTGACAGAAGAGGAGCAGCAGGGAGAGCAGGACCAGCGTCCCCCCGGCAAAGACACTCAGCAGCACCAACAGCAGCACATAGTTGTCCGCCTGGCCCGCCGACACAGGCACGTCCTGATCCGGAGCAGCCAAGAGAAGAGGGTAGGTACATTAAGTCAAAAACAATACACGCTGGAGGTACTTGTATTTTACTTCAGTATTTCGGTTTTACATTTACATTTCACATGGAAAAATTGCAATATATAATTACTTCAAAAAATATGGTGGTAATATGTAGCCTACAAATCTAGACGCACCCTAGCGACAGCCAATGTAATCTGCAGCCAGGGTCGTCTAGCAACTCTCCATTGGCTAGCGAGCTGGAAAAATCAAATTCTGGCCCGGCCAATCACATCGTGTATAGAGCCGGTGGGCGGGCCTAACATAAGGAAGGCAGAGTTGCGACGGTTCTGCGTGAATTGCTTGAAAATAAAGAAGATTGTCTTTCAAATCAGCTTTGGCCGTGACTCTGGAAGACTTGGAGTTAAGTTCTGAAGTCCTTCTTAAAAAAGGAAGATGTGTTCAGAGTTAAAGTTTAGTCTATAAACCAGCGGTGCTCTGATTGGTTGGAGCGCTATCCTATTGCGTGCAGAGGGAATTTGAAAGACAAC
>NC_045744.1:3560428-3564932 GCF_008692095.1 Etheostoma spectabile
GCCCCTCGGATTGAGCCCAGCCAATGGGGAGCTCCCAGACCCAACATCTTGATGTTGGTAAGGCTTGTCAGGCTAGTTAATATATAAATGAAAATAGGATCCACATATTAAAACATACATTAGGTAAAGTCTGAATGAACTAAAGCAGTAAAAATGAGTTACTTCTTTTCAAATGACAGCCACTTGACTCATTATTAACCCTTGTTGTGTCTTCCCGTCAAAATTGAAAATCAACACTTTTGAGGCTTTTAATCGATGTTTTTAAGTTTTTCTTACGTTTTTGTCCCTTTTTTCAACACTAATCATGCTTTTTTCAAAGTTTGTCACTTTTTTTGCTATTTCACACTACGCAACACTAACTTATTAACTTTAGTTTTACAGTTATTTTTGGAATTTATGGTCAATAAACCTAATTTTTAGGAAATGGTACCTTTTCTTTCAGTTATAAAACCAGAAATCAGGAATTATTTCGACTAAAATTAAAGGAATATATGTTGATGGATAATCACAGACTGGAATATGTCAACTTTTACTCAATACTATTTCAAAAGCACTTCAATTTTTTCTCTCCAAATGCTATAAAATTGAATAAGACGCCACACCAACTAGTTTATGATGGGTGGAAGTAAAAGAAATCTACAGAGTAGATGAAAATGCATGTGAGTTGAAAAAAGATTGAGTGATTTTGATTAATTAAAAGCTGATTTGATTAAACAGTCATGATATGGTAAAAAAAAAAGTCAATTTTATGACTTTATTATTTCAGGAAAGTGGCCTCAAGGGTGGAGGTTAAGAAAATAATTGGGGAAAAAGATAAGCTGAAGTGATGAAAATGCATGTGAATTGAAAAATGGAGTGATAGATTATCAAGTGATTTGATGAACGTGATTGACATTTTATTTGAGACTGGGCTGTGTAGCATTCAGCATTCACAACAGCTAACGGACATGGCAAGCCATTCTTTCAGCCCAAAATGTCAATCAAAAGCCATAATTTAAATGCTGAGCACTTAAATTTATTTTTATTTTGTCACCACCCTTGAAGCCACTATGCTTAACCCGCATGTTGTCCATTTACAACAACTTTCTATATTAGAACTATGACAAAACGGCATTGAAAAAAGTTACAAATGTTGGGGAAAAAAAGCTACAAAAATGCAGGAAAGAAAATAAACAAAAACATTCTTTTTTTTTTAATGCTGAAAAAGTGACCAAAGAAACATCAAAAGCATTGGAAAAAGCAAACATTCTTTTTTTTTAATTTTTCACTAAAACATGATTAAAAAAGTGACAAACATATAGGAATAAGATTGACAAAAACGTCCAAAGAATGTGTAAAGTGAAGAAAAGAACAACATTTTGAAATTTGAACCCAGAAAAACACAAAGTTGCAAGTCGACAAGAAGACAACACAAGGGATAAATAATACATGTGTGAATGATGAATGTAAGAGGGTTAAATGATGAAACAAGGCTCTATTTTTATCATATCGTGACCCCCATAGCCTAAATCAGCTTTAAATGAATAAAATCACTTATATATAATAACGTATCTTTCTTATATCTCTTACTATTCACGTCAATTTTTCCCGCTCTGTTTTTCAATTCGCATACATTTTTATCTTTATTTTTATCAAATAAGTTGTTACTTTCACCCCTTATACCAGTTATCCAATCCTAACTCTAACAAAATGGTACATCCTGATATATGAATAAAGAATTCATCATATCCCTGCTGAGAGGAATCCAAATCAAATATAGACAGAAAATATGATGTCACTCAAAATATCAGCATTCAAAACCAATATCGGTCAAACTCTGGTACTCTATACTCTGTCACTGTTGCACAACATCAATTTAATCCCCAATGCTTGTAGTCAGATTGCTTGAACGCATAACTAATTTATTTAATAGCACAAAACGATGGGAGCTTAAATTTCTCTGTCATGTACAGTTGTTGTGAGCTCGCTGGCTGATCTTTTTGTTGCATTATGCTGCCAGCTAAGCGCCATAATATTGAATTAAAAAGTGGAATTAACACTGAAAGACATGAAGTCCCCGCCTCCTTGCAGTGAGTCTTATCCACACACACATCCTGTCTGCGCACACACACACAGACAGACACAACTGCTTTGTACTCTCCCTGATTAATACACTCAGTCGTGGCTGAGTGAGCTTGGGGATGCTAATTGAAACGTCAGCAAGACCCTTAATTCAATCTCCCAGCTCGTCCAAATGAGGGGGAAATGAGGCCTCCGCGGGCTAAAAATGGAAATCGGAGGAGGATGCAGAACCACATGAGCAATCCCCACACCAGACTTCCCTGGCTCTTCTTCCGATGTCAGTTTCAAAAGAAACCGATCACAAACGGAATATTCAGCTCTCGCAACATTTAGCGTTACATAATGTATGAAAATGTCAAAGATTGTCATTGGGCAAGGAAACCGTGGAGTGGGGTGGAGGAGCTCTTCCCCGAGCACCGAGACCTTTAGATGGGGATGGGAGCAGCAGCAAGGACGTTCCAGCCGGATCTGCCCATCAATCATTTTTTGTCTATTAAATGTCTGAAAATAGTAAAAATAAAAATAAAGGTTTTTACGTTATATTTAGCTGCATTCAAATTCCTTCTTTTGTCTGACAATCAGTCAAAACGTCCAAAATATTCAGTTTATAACAGCAAATTCTCACCACAGGAGAAGCAGCAAAGATTTAATAGAAAAATGACTGAAAAGATTAATTTTCCGTCAATCTGCAAATGGATGGTGAGTGAGTGAGAGAGTGTTAAAGAGCAAAATCAGCTGGTTTTATGGTGAAAGGAAGAAAAAAAAAAAAATAAGCAACACTCCATCTGTGTCAACCTCCACCGCAAGCTTAATCCATCAGGAAGTGTGTCACTACACAGAGGAGAGTGTGCTGCTGCATGGGAGAAGCTGTCATGTATTTCCCCTTTTTCATTCAACCTCCAGCCTGCTTCAAGGCTGAATATAAAAATAAGTCCTGTCACATTAAAACACACACAGTGTATTTTTTACATTAGATGCTGTAGTGGCCTACATCAAGTTGAGGTGTGTGTGTGTGTGTGTGTGTGTGTGTGTGTGTGTGTGTGTGTGTGTGCTGTTTGTGGTGTTGTGTGTGTGTGTGTGTGTGTGTGTGTGTGTGTGTGTGTGTGTGTGTGTGTGTGTGTGTGTGTGTGTGTGTGTGTGTGTGTGTGTGTGTGTGTGTGTGTGTGTGTGTTTGAGTTACAGCTTCATCACCAGCATATTAGCAACATGCACATCTTGTGGTGTGTGTGTGGCTGTAGCTTAATGAAATCGGCTGTTTTTACAAGCTCAGCCCAACAGAGAACAACGTCATCAATCAGCTGGAGCAGCGATCGTGTGTGTGGTGTTCTAACACTAACGCACACTGTCGAGGCCAACAACACAGTCAATTCTCCTTCCCTGCAGACAGCTTTAACTCACCGATAAACACTGCCGCTGGCTCCGATATCCCCCCCCCCCCCCCTCCTCCTCCAGCCTCCAGAGGCTACATATGGCACACAAAGCCAGCAACACAATCAGTCCTGTTTTTGAGATTCAAATCCTCTTTGTACACAGATCAGGTTATCCTTCACTACAGCTCCACCTGGGATGTATAACATCTGTTACTGGAACACACTGGGGTGTTAACTCACAGGGTCTACCTATTGCTTTTGGCTGGGGTCCAAGATCCAAGATCCCTAAAAGTGGTAGAGTTGTCGATCACCTGACCACAGACACCTGCTGAAGGTGTGCAGAGTATATGTGTTGATGGTGTCGGACGTAGCGGTACTCACAGTGGAGTTCTCAGTCAGACTTGTCAGAACGGGCAAATCATTGCTCATGGTCCAGGTCAGCGTGTGTGAAACCTGCAGAGGACAGGTGGAGAAAGTGGAGTCAGACACAACTGCTTCTTTCTAGACAATAATACAATCTCTGTTTCTCATGCTAGCATAAACAAGCGGCACAAGTGTATGGTACATATCGTTCTTATTCAGTCGGTCAGTTTATAGGTTATGTTTGTATTTTATAGTCATAGTTAATATTTAATCATGATTTACTGCACTTCCATCCATCCATCTATCCATCCATCCATCCACAGCTGGAAATGGACCCCAACAAACACACCATTTCCTCTTGTGTGAGTAACATCTGCAGGGCCCAGCTGTTTCAGGGAAGGATTCAACCAGTTTTAAAAACTTAAATGTGCATTAATTTAATGGTTTTCCTTTTAATGTAATAATTACATGGACAGTGCGTGATCACTCAATTGGGTATGTTGTCCTTGCATATATATATAGACAATTTTCCAAATTCAAGACATGACGAGCAGTAGCTCAGTCCGTAGGGAGTTGGGTTGGGAACCAGAAGGTCACAAGGTTTAGTCCCCATGCTGACTAAAAATACAGAATGTGGATTGGTGGCTGGAGAGATATAATTTCACCTCCTGTCCAGGTGCTCTTGAGCAAGGCACTGTACATCCCCCCCC